>NW_026267115.1:232500-536738 GCF_014633365.1 Diospyros lotus | reverse complement strand
AAAATTTAGTGGTTGTTTTTTAATCGTAAGGCTAAGTGTCAAGAGTAAAGTGTAATTATTAAAAATTGATAGGTTACCTTAAATTAGTCTTTACCCATGTTTGCAAGATGTAATTATAATTTTTATTTTACTAATTATCTAAAATAAAATATTAAAAATAATATCCTATTATATTACGTTGACACAAGTAAATAAAAATTTAAAATTTAAAATAAATATTCATTTAGCTATATTTAATAATTAAAAGTCTTAATTTAAAAATAAGAATAATTTTAAATTTATTCTAATTATGGAGTTCATGAGTTTAAAGTGTGGGCATCCAATAATTAAATCGCTTGAATTATTCAAATTAAATAGATTAAACATCAAAATATATATCAAAAATTGAATTGAATCAATTAAAATAAATAAAAAAATTAAAATAATAAAATAAAAAATGATGTTATTTTGATTATTTTAATTTTTTTAATATAAATAATAAACTGAATTGACATAATTAAATTTAGAAATCGAAATTACCTAACCCCCACCTTGAATAGAACCAAATTGACAGTTTTTGTTCAATTTAATTCTATTATTTTGATTTAATTAAAATATTATTTATCATTAAATAACAATGTTTTTTTTATAATAATACTATTTTTATATTAATTTTTTGATGCTCACAGTGTTTATAATTCTTAAAAAATAGTTGAGAATTTACGAGAAAGTGTTATTAATTATTTAAAAAATGTTTGTAATTATATAAATATCAAAATTAAATGTAAAAATAAGATTACCGTTATTTTTATATGAATTTCACGAACTGCAGACGTGGAACCGTACGCAACAGGACACGTTTCAGAGAATCGGGTGCTGCTATTTTCACCGCACTAAGCCAACCAGTAGAGTCGGTGATGATAATTTTGCTTCTTTCCTCACAAGAAGGGAAGAAGAAGAAGACGAGGAAGAAGAAGACGAGAGGAGAGGAGAGGAGAGGAGGCTGAATTTTGAGAACTGGAAGATGCTGAGACGTGCAGCAGCTAGGAGCAGGGAGAGGCTGTCTTCTCTCACCTCGTTGTCATCAGGGAGGGGGCCGAGCCAGGCTTCCTCTTCTGCCGCCTCCATTTCCAATAATCCGATGAGCGGCCGTGATTCGTCGCCAGGAGGTCCCAGATTGTGTTCCTTATTCGGCAATTCAAATCTCTTCGGCTCCCAATTTCATCTTCTGTGCAGAGGTTGAGTCAGAACCCCTGTCTCAGTCTTTTCCGCTAACTTACTTATGTTTAGGGTTTCTCCCTCTTCCATTTGTGCGCGTGATTTTTTTTTTTTTTTTAACTCGGTGGAAGTAAAATTGGACCATTTCTTGGTTGTTGCCCGTAATAATCTTCTCTGTTCCGTTCCAAGTTTATCGGATGTTTGTCTATCTTAATTTTAGAGCATCTGTTACTCTCCGTTGTTGCCTCAAGTACATGCTTATTGTTGAACTTCTGATTCCGAGCTTGTTTGGGTTCACCCTTCTGTCGCTTTCAGTGTGATGTGTCTCGCTCGTTGTTCTACTATTATTTCATGTAAGGGGTTAAGATTTGAAAACTGATACGGTAGGCGTACATGAAAGGTCTTAATTAGCTGTCAGATCTCTATAGGATCTCCCATTTATTCTTAGCACTTTATTTATCTTGTTGGACAGAATTCTCAAGTTAAACATATTGTGTGTGTGGGGGGGGGGGGGGGGGGGGGGGCGCTCTTGAACTGTTTCTTTCCTACAATATTATCTTTAATCTCTCTAAGCAATTTTTAGTTGACTGAGGAATAGATCATATTTGGTTGGTAATGGGGGCTAGTTCTAGTTCAAAGAAATTTGTTGCTGAATGGAGCTTTTTCCTAGCTACATGGAGACTCTTCACTGGCAAGTTTATGTACAAATTAATGCTACAACCTGTTATCCTTCAGTTGCCATAACTTCCTTGAGACTAGCCTTATGGGCATATTAGATTCTGTAATCGAATTCCGACTTGTTCATTAATGCCAGGCTCTAGTAGTGGCAAATTAAAGAAATACCGCTGTTCCAAGATTGGCTGAATTAATTCAATAAGATTAATTTTCTTCTAGGTAAAGAATGGTGTGGAAAATAAGCTTCCATGAATGGTTCAACCTTTTTTTTTCCTTAAACTTTTGGCATTTAATAGAAAGTGCAATGGATGGTATGACTTAAATTTGATGGTGGCAAAGTGTCCATTTAAATGGTTAATGACAATATTCTATCAAACCATGCAACAAAAGAGTGAGCTTAATAGCAGTATTCTTTTATACTCTTTTAATTCAGTTCATTAGGTTACCAGCTTCTTAGTTTGTTAGATTGGTGGATGCTCTGCTAGAATTTGTACTTCTTGTGTGGGCATATGCCTATCTAAATTAAATGTGACTCAGAATTAGGTAGCTTTCTCTCTTGAGTCTGGGGCTTCATGATTAACCATATAAATTTCAATTTTGCTTTAATTCTTGTTGGGAAGTCAAAAAAACTTTGACTAGCATTATTTGGATGTGAAACTTTCTGAAATCCATTTTTGATGAAAGAGTAGTTTCAGGCCATGCCTTTTGAGGAATTAAAATATAGTCTAGACAGACACAACATTACAAATATCTGTGGGACCTCATGATCTTGGGGATGACACATATACTAGCAGCATGAATCTTTGATATGGAATTGTAAAATAGTCTAGGCAGGCATGATGTTACAAATATCTATGAGAGATATTACCAAACAGGGATGAAGGTGCATATCATTGGTCAATGAACTGTTTATTGGGTTTCAAGGACAGCCACTTATCATTTGAATATAGTTTGATGTTAATTCTTCGTCAGAGCAGAACTTCCAAACATGAAAGTCTCTTGAGTGCAATGACGTCTGGGGTGACAGAATAGTGCTTTCCAATATGCACTTGTACTAGGCCATGTTTCAAACTAGCAGCACCGTTCATGTTAATTTGACATGTTTAAGAATTTGTTCCCATTCTTGTGTTTATGTGATAAACACATTCTTGGCATGTCTCAATATGCCTGTTGCCAGCTCTAAAGATCATCATATAGCATCAGTTTTGGGTTTGTAGGACTAAAAAAATTACTAGTCTATCCTATGGTGGCATCCTTTTTTGTTTTTGTTCCACATTTTTTTGGGGCAGGGTGCTCTGTAATAATACCCAAGCAGTTTGCAATAAATTAATCTTTAGTCTTTTAGATGGGGATGGTAAAAAGAAGGAGAATTTCTGCATCCCATGCTGATTAAGTAGTACTTCTGCTGTGACCTTAATGGTTATCATAAAATTGTAGAACTAGATAACATATACCTATATGTGAGAACATTATAGATCTAGATAACACACTTAAAACGTTATTATCTAAAAGGCTGTTAAAAATTAATGCATATCATATTGTGGAACTAGATAACATGTGATAAATATTTGGCAAATATTTAGAGCTTACAGTGGTAGATATGAATGGTCCACAGGCACAGCTTTAATGTGGTGTGATCGGAAAAAAGGAACATTGGCTGTTACAGATTGATAATGCCTTGTACTTTAAATTTTTTTTTTTGCAAGAAATGTATATGGAATGAAAGTTAGTAAAAATAGAAAAGTGGATGATGGGATTTGCAGATTAAATCATTCCAAGAACATATTAGTTTAGAAATCTTGGATCACTTGTCCAAAAAATGGAGACAGAATTAATATGGGAGGTTAAAATGAAGAAATGCGTCTGTGATTCTATTGGACAGTTAAACACTAACATATGCAAAATATGAGTGTATTGGGGATGTGGATGTTATGATAAATGTGCAACCCTATGTGAAAGGATATATATTTCTCTTTTTTTGCTGAAGCATGAAAGGATATTATCAAAATGAGATTATACATAATAAGGTTAATGCAACTCCTATTGAAAATAAGATATATGAAACACAATCAAAATGATTTGGTCATGTGAGAAAAAGACGAATAAATGCTTCTAAGAAAAAGTGGATAGAAGACATTTTTAGCCAAAAATGATAAAACTTGATGGGAAAGTCTTAGGCATGTTATGCATTATAATAGCTTTTTAGCAGATATAGCCATAAATGTAGATAACTGGTGAACTAGAATTCATGTAGCCAAACTCATCTAGTGAGATTAAGTCCAGATTTATTGTTTTCCAGTTGCAAGTGCATTTATCTTAGATGCATAGATGCCTATTAGACATGACTTATTTGTCTGGAAGCTCCTATTTATTCTGTACTTTATGCTTGGTCTTTGGAGATCTTGGTGTTTTGATGCATTGCGATCCTTAACAGCAACTATTCTGACTGGCCATGTCTATCTACTCTTAACTCGATAAAGGGCTCATTACTTCGTCTAGTTGCACCTTATCTGCTAGGAGCATCTTACCTGTTGATCAACTCCCAGGAAATCACAAAGACGAGGCTAAAGAATGGTAGTGTAAATGTATTCTGGCAAATTCTTGGTAGAAGATTTTAACTTCTCTTAAGAATGGTGGCGCATGCTTTCCAAGCTAACTAGTGAATAAAGTTGGTTTATGACTATGAGTTCTGACAGGTCTCTGAATCATTCTTTCTTGAATTTGGTTCCAATCACAGGGTAACAAGAAATGACTCTCAAGATATGGTTAAAACATATGCACTGGAATATACAACCTGCTTAATCAAAAAAATGGCCATACATGTTGTTCTAAACAGAACCTTACTGCTAGTTTATGAGGCCATATGTCCTTTTGTCCTCTCCTGGGAGTACCTTTGTGAGCTAGAATGACAAGATGTATCGATATTTGTTCAATTGATGCCAAATGAAGCAAGGGCTTGATTACAATAGGTCAGTGATGGTTGTTGCAGGTTTTGCATCAAAGCCACTTGCCCTCAAGGAAAACAGTGTTATTCCAGACGTTCCTCCGACTGTGGCAGCTGTTAAGAACCCAACTGCAAAGATAGTTTATGACGAATACAACCATGAGCGTTACCCTCCAGGTGATCCCAGCAAGCGGGCGTTTGCCTATTTCGTCTTAACTGGTGGGAGATTTGTTTACGCTTCACTGATTCGCCTCCTTATCCTGAAGTTTGTCCTCAGCATGTCAGCCACTAAGGATGTTCTTGCATTGGCCTCTATTGAGGTTGACCTTTCCAGCATTGAGCCGGGCAGCACAGTCACTGTGAAGTGGCGTGGGAAGCCAGTCTTCATCAGGCGCCGAACTGAGGATGATATCAAGCTGGCAAACAGTGTCGATGTGCACTCTCTTCGCGACCCACAGGAAGATTCAGCGCGAATAAAGGATCCAGAGTGGCTCATTGTTGTCGGGGTCTGCACGCATCTGGGTTGCATCCCATTACCAAATGCTGGTGACTTCGGTGGGTGGTTTTGCCCATGCCATGGTTCTCACTACGACATCTCTGGCAGGATTCGCAAGGGACCGGCACCTTATAATCTGGAGGTACCCACTTACTCTTTCTTGGAAGAGAACAAGTTGCTTATTGGGTGATTATTGAAGGTGTAGTCATCATCTACAGGGACAATGAGGTTTTTTTTAAGTATTTCTCTCTGTATTTAGTTGTGAAATACTTCTTGTTGAAGATATCTCTGATTTTCAATAATTTGTATGGTCTTTGATGTAGCACGCTATGGTGCTGGTGTTGCTTTAGAACTGAACAAATTGTCTGCTCAAACGCTGCTTTTATGCACGCGTGATTAATTATAGTATATTTACCATTTTGGAGAGGTTGCTTGATTCAGCAGAAACAAATTTTTGAAGCTTTTATTAGAAAACAAAAGCAGAAATAAAGAAAACAAAATTATTATTAGGGAAAATTACTATCAATCCATATTTAAAACCATAAATATTGCAGTTATCAGATCTTATAAACTATATAAACACTTTTGTCAGTACCGTTTTTGATAATTTTATTGTTAAGAACACCTTTTCAATTACTAACAAAATACATATAATAATTTACTAAAAGCTTTCTCAAATGATTTGAGCAAACACCAAACTGTTATTTCCTTAAAAATGATTTTTATAGAAGTGATTTTCAGGATAATAAAAATTTCACAACAGTGCCAGACCACCATATTTGGCATACAACCATGATCCTTTGGGAGTTGATACACATGATGTGCTCATATACGAAGAGAGATGTTGCCAAGGGAAAGTACAAAAATTACAAAGCAAAAGTTCCCCAAAGTTGTACAGAATTAGATGATTATTATAAAGAATATAAATCAAAATCCTTTCTGAGAATAATTAAAGGAGAATCTCTTCTACCAATAGTAACAACCATGAACCAAAAATACAAACTCTTATGCCAACCCATCCCCCAAAAACAGTTGAACCTGAGAGGTTGGTTACAATGAGTGGTCTACTTCTCAAATATGCCCTTCACATACACCATGCCTTTCTCACTCAACTCCAGTTCTTTCCTCATCTGTTCTACTTGCTGGTCATCCCCCTGAACAATGATTTCTGAAAGGGTTCCATCTTCAGCCATTATCATTTTAACCTTGATCTGCTCTTTCCTTGATGCTCTTCGCCAGTAATATAGTCCTCTGTTTCCATTTCCCAAATGTTATTTATGCATATACTTCATCCACATGATAAAACTGGTATCAATTTGGAAAAAGAGCTAAGAAAACCGGGATTACTTACGCCAGTGGGCTTAAGATGGTGAGCCAGAACCAGTTATTGCCTATTTCTGGAAAGGTTATAGTAAGAACAAGGGCAACACTTGCTAGGCTTATGCAGGTGCAGAAAGTGAGCAATGCTGCTTGGCCTCGGTTTGGAATCATCATGCCCTCGAAACTTTACACAAAAGAGAAATTTGAATGTGAGAGAGAGTGAGAGAAAGGGGCTTTGAATTCTAACTCGGGAATCCAATTACAGATTTGTTGATAGAAATACACACACACACACACACACACACACACACACACATATATATGACATCAGGGATTAGTTGATTAGCCGAGGAGGTGAATTCCAAGGAAAGGCACCCATTATCCATGCATCGACACAAAAAATGGAAAAATTACAGAGAGCATATGTTAGTGTGGCATTTGCTAATGTCCGTGAATAGGAAAAGGCAGTATATCTTCAGTTCAGATTGGGGACTCTCTATGAACTATTAGTACTGGATAGACAATGTGGGCAACCAACCATGCCAATTTTAGACTGCAAAAGACACCCTTTACAAGCAAACCTCTCATAAATCTTCGTCTTTTCACTATTTAGGATTTCTAACCTATCTTATGACAGTCGGAGACACTCCAAAAATTGCATTGGCAAAAATACAAGAAATACAAAACCCAACAACTCCAAGACGTGTTCTTGCCATGCAATTGATGGTTTGCCAAACCAAGCTCCAAGGACTTTCTACCTATTCTGATGGACCATTTCATGAACTTTGATGACGGGAATCAGATTCAATTACAGGTATCATAAATTGCTGCTTGGAAAAGAGCTTAGAGAGTCTTGACATCAGACCTATGGTTGAACTAATTGTTGCATATGTTAGATAAGCTGATATCTCCTTGTAGGCATCAAACCTAGGAGTGTCACATCTCAGATGGTTCTGTACGAAGGTTTTATGTTGACTTATCGTGGAATCAACGATTCATCCTTCTTTATCATATTCCATCTGTTCGAATATATTGTTGTTGTATCATTGAAGATGAGAAATGCTGCTGCTGCTGCTGCTGATGATTAATTAAAGATAATCAAAGAGCAGAGAAGGGTTACTCACGTTATGGTCTCTCCTCTATCCAAAACCACAAAATTGTTGCGAGTGAAGAAAGAAAGAATCTCTCCCGCCACCTGACTAGGCATCTTCTTCCCTTCTCCTGCCCCAATATACGTCTTCTGAACAACCTGAATTCAAAAACCATTTAAAAAAAAAAAAAAACGATTCTCAATTAGAACCTTAGAGCACCAGGAAGATGGATCAAAAACGAAATTGAAAAGTTTAAAAAAATAAAGAACCTTGGATTTGACAGAGCGCTTGATGAGAGACCAGAGGCCGGGAACGGAGATGACAAAGAGGCCGAGAGAAGTGTAGTAGCTGGCCAGAGAGTAGCCGGCGGTGCTTTCGGCGAGCAAGAACAGAGATGAAGAAGAAGAACAAGAAGAAGCAAGAGGGTCGAGGAGAGAGGAGAGGGCTCGAGCAACGAGCCTGGAGTTGGGTTTTGTTGTTGTTGGTGTCGGGTGGCATCGCCATGGCCATAGAGGTGCCAATTCGGTGGTCTTATTGGGTTTGGAGCGCAAAGATGAGAGGCCAGGAGGGCTTACTAGTAGTTTGGCCGCCATATTCGCCCACTGGGAGAGAGAGATTGGGAGCTTTATATTATCCAGTCCTCTGGAGCTCAGCTGTATGCTTGTAGTAGTAGCCTCAGCTTGTGTGTGCGCGTGTGTGGCACTACTATTGCCTCACCTTCGATCTCGGGATGAAATCAAGGCCGTTCATCAACGTCTATGTAAATTATGTTTATATTTGTTTTTGTTTACGTCTAACAACAACCAATAGTAGTAGCATTCATATATAAATATTGTTTTTAAATAAATGTATAATATAAAATAACATTAAGTTACTTCACTGGCCTTGCTCATTAATTTTTTTTTTTTGGTACCCTCGATCACTATGAATATTATACTACCTTATAATTCAAAAAAAGGGTTAGCATAATTAATAATTTAGACTTTTTTATAAAAAAAATATTGAGGTCTAGATATCAATTTATGTGTTTAAATTTAAAATTAGTATCCTTGCGCAATCTCCTGCCACGCGTATTCTTAATTTTGACAAAAAAAGTAAATCACAAATGGATCTTTAATCTTTGAAGTATTGAACTCGTGATCTACTTATACTAATTCTAACATATCATTTGTCTGTCACTTTATTTATGTTTGGAGTTATGTGTTTTAAAGTTAATACATAATAATAATGAATAATTTACCAAATAATTATTGAATGCTGTACTTGTAAGAAAGCCAGAAAGTCAAGCCCAACCATATCCATACTGGATCCAAATCAGTCCAACAAAATACTAGTTATTTTTCAAATGGTGAGAAACTATTCTATAAAACAAATTATCCTTTAGATTTTTAGATAATAATTAAATATTTTTTTCTCTTTTCCTAAAACTAATAATTCTACTCTTGACTAAAAGTATTTAAATGGTTATTTTGTTTTTGTTTCTCCCAATCATATTCTTTTTAACACAAATTTAATTTAAAATGCTTTTACAAACAAGGAAATATAAGAATTTGAATCTATAATTCTTTTTCAATACTTAAATATTAAAATTTAAATCACGATAAAAAATCTTATTAACAAAACTATCACATTCGATTGACTCATTAAAAATATTCTACATAAATGATGAATTCTATTTTTCTTCTATAATTATAATGGAATTTGACCTTTTTGTAATAAATATTTTAATTAGACTCTTTTAACCCTGATAGATTATGTTTAGTTGCATTAGATAACTTGAGTTACATGTAAAAGGTAATAAGTATCAGAATGTCTCTTAAAAATAAACTGAGACGGTAATTACTCTTTCGTGTCTATAATTTAAAATCTCTCTACATTTTATACATTTATTTAATATATGACCTACGAAATATTTAGATGAGTTTACCCATTTATGTTCTCCCTTAGGGCTTAAATTGCCCCAACATTCTTAATTTAAATAATTTTCAAGAATTGCACTCCAATGAGAAATATAAGATATAGGGGCGGATACACATATGAGCTGTCCTGGGCTGAAGCCCAGGGCAGCTCACAAAAAAATTAAAATTTTAATACAAAAATTTGCCCTAAATTCATTTTAGCCCAGCCCACCCCTGACCCAGCCCACCCCACCCCAACTTGCTGGATCCGCCCTGATAAGATAGGACATGTTATGGAGTAATGGTACATTACAATTTATAATTATAGAATTACAACTGTGACATTATTATACAAGTGTTTTTAATCCCCCCAACACACAAAATAGCTCAATCCTGCAAACTCCTCCTTCCACCTTTAAAAAGTGTCGGACATGAAAACAAATATAGAGAGTGCAAGCAAGAAGTCAACCCTTCATCCCACTATACCGCTCTACCTCTATACCCTATGGATGCAAATGACTAAGAAAACTAAACAATGAATTAATCAACATATACAATGAAAGGGTAACCCCACGGAAGTTGGCACAGCACAGATCGGTGAGATGGTTTGAATGTAAAGGCAACACATATCTACTCACACCCAAGAATTTCAAAAGGACTCTCAAAGAGCGCAGCCAGAGCACAGAGTCTCTGGGAAAAACATCAAGAAGTGATACCACTCTGTTTTGCTTGGACGAGTTCCTCTGTGGTGGTGCCAATGATCTCATTAGCGCGCTTCAAGCCAACGCAGTAGTACCTTCCTATCGAATCCTGCATTCAGAGATTGCGCTTTTATTAAAAACACGAAGAATGCATCTATGCAAGAACCAGTGGCGATAAGTTTTAGGTCATCGTGTTATGCAAGATCGTCGGTCATTGTGTTCAATATCTACAAAAATGCATGTGAATAATAGGTGAAGGCATTCTGCTGGCTGGAGCATATTTGACTAAGTTTATTGAAGCGAAGTTGGATTCCTTGGAAAGGGCAAGTTATCTGCTCAGAGGGTTCCTAGGCGTTAAAATGAGTGAAAGTTCTTCTGAACTGAACAGAAAAAGGAAGACAGCAAACAAGGTAACAATTGGATTATCGGCCAAGCTCAACAAGGAAGACGGAAAAGATGTCTCACCCGGGCAACGATTCCCAACGTCTCTAGCTTTTGAACAGCATCATCCACATCAAAGTTACAACTCTCCTCAAATTGCTCCTTAATTAGTTCTTCACACCTCAGATCAAGATCCTGTCAAACACTATAAACAGTTAAGCATCAACTTTGCAACAATTTAATCCCCAGGAATTTGGTAGAGAATAAAACACCATGCAAAGGCAGTAACAAATATGCACCTGTCGAGTAGCTTTTCCCTGTTCCATCAGTATGTAAAATGAAACAATTACCTCTTTAACCTGCACATTCAAATTACCTTAAGAAAATTGGAAACCATTTCCGACAAGGTTGAGGCCTCGGATCATAATTAGCTAGCCTAGTGAATTAGATATACTGCAATCCATTCAGTGATCCTCACAATCTAAAACATAGTAAAGATGGAAGGTAGAGCAAAATTTCTTTTGCCTGGAAGCTCAACTACTATTTTCAAGAACCATTTTACATCAGAACTCACTTGTTGACCACGTAGTAGATTGGAAATGATTGATGAATTTAGATGTCAATGGGTCACCCATTCACCTATTTGCATACACATTTAGTAAATGTTAAAAATATGTCGTTTGTATCCTTCAAATATGAATTTTTCAACTTAATTTCAATTTTAAATGGGTAATTAGGGTTTATTTCAAATAAAATTTATCTCTATGACTCAAAACATGAAATTTTTCATAATCATTTTAACTTAAATGGGCAAGTGGGGCCTATTTATTGACCAATTTCCATCCCTTTGTGAATGCTACCCGGTACAAAAAGATACTCGGGCAGTGTTTCTCATCTGATACAGATTTATTTAGGGTGATTTATTGTGCAATCATTTTGAAGAAAAGATGGCACATTTTATAGAAGCCGACTTCCAGTCTATTTATGCAATAACTTGAAACTAAAAGGAAGCCCTTAAACTGCTTAGAAGACAGTTAGAAAGCCTGTACAAAATCACCACTTTATCTATTAAATGAAAATTAAACATTGGTCAAAAGATCAACTAAATTTCCAGAGTGCAACTTACTTCTTGTTGAATCACATCATCACACAAGTGAAGAAGAGTGCCCTTTCCACTATCCAGCTGTTTGTCATACATAGACTCTGTAATTAGATTCTGATATGCAGCCATATTTTGCTCAAACCTACAGGTATGCAAAACACAAAAAAAAAATAAAAATAAATAAATAAATAACAATAACAAATAAACAAATAAATACAGTAAAAACAGACAATTAAGTAAAAAACAAGGAAAATTAAAGCACATGGTTGTTATGTAAACAGATTGATAATATCATGTATGGAGAAAACAGAATGACGGATCCAGGACAATTCAATGATCCAGTGGCTCCAACAAATAAGAAATTCTTCACCGGTAGTTGCCCTGCTCCAGCACTTTCTGTCCACTAAACATTAAGTGTCCTAAAGAAATAGAAGGAAAACTAAGGACTTTGACCAGGCCAACTCTTAGTCCCACCAAATTGGCGGGTTAAAAACACTGATAGTGAATCAAATTTAAATAACAAAAAAAAATTACGTGAAGTATGTCTTGGCACAATAGCCAATCACAGTAGAAAGGATAGCAAATATGACCCAAAGATCAGCTTTAGGCATGTCAAGCGAACCCACTACTGCAACCTGAAAAACAGTGATATGTTACACCTATCTTAACATGGATAAAAGACGAGGACTATAGAACAAGTTCATGAACATCAGATGACTTACCAGCCCAACAACAGCAGAAACCAGAAATTTGACCCAGTCCATTGGTGTTAAACCTGGATTTTTCTTTTCTGGCTGTTAAAAGGCAAGAAACTCACTATATCATAATTTAATAAAAGGACTTGGTTTGGGGGAAATATACAGATATGCCATCTAAGGAGAAGATAGCAAGAACAGCCAAGAACTCACAAGAACAATCTCCATATCAGCCATTGGGATGTTTCTGAAATGCTTCAAAAATATTCCTCGTTCTTGTTTTAGTTTGGTGCTTGCTTGCCTGCATGATCACCACGGTTGTTAGAAATCAGCAAATTCATTATTAATTTTGGTGGATGCGTTTCCAAGCTACAAAAAATCCTTTTCTAGCTGGATGCACTCTTACGAACATTGTATACGAACCCATCATTAATGATCAATCTAAAGGAAAATAATAACTTTCAATTTGGCTGTGAATTGTTCTGACAAAACTATCCAACACAGACTTCACAACACCAGCAGTACCTGTAAACAACAATTATCCTGTCAAAGGTAGGCTCTTGGATGGTGATTTTGCCCAGCAGATTGCGAAAACTGGGAGGAAGCAGAATAGAGTATAAGCATCAGAAGTGGAAGTCAGTCAACTAAAATAATATCTAGATCCAATTAAGCTGACCACAATAGCAATAATTAGACTTCAAAATAGCATGCATGGATGCAAATGGATGTCTATGTAATGCAGCAGTGCAATGGTACTGAAGCAACTCAAAGCTTTCGTAGTTTGATGCTTGTGTTAATAGCAGGAAGACATAAGAAATGCTAGCTTATGCAAGCATTTTTAATTTCCTTCCAGTTCAATATTGAAAAGTATCATCCAACTAACAAAGCATCCAAGAATCTAGAGATCAGTAAAACAATTCAGTTTATAATTTCTGAATCCCTACATTTAAGGATGATTACCATAAACAGAAGTTTCAGTTATTTCATACCATTGGGGAACACATTCAAGAAAACCAAAAGAATATCAGGAAAAAACCATCTTTTATACTTGAAATTCCCAAAGGTAAAACTTTCAGCTGTCAAATGGCAAAATACTATTCATAAAACCTGATTTCCATGGTCTCAAGACGGATCCGTTCAACGAATAAGTCATCCTCCTGTATGTCAGCACCAGTTTCATCATCTTTTTTTGGATCTTTCTTCCTCAAAGTTGATTTCCTGGTCAAAACTCTTTCTAGTCTGCAAATGCCATTAGCCAAGAAAGTTAAACATATAAATTCACAGCAGCCTAGCAACAGGCTAAGATTCAATGAAAATATCTCCAGATAACTCTGCACCTTTTGATGCCTAATCCCAATCAGGCAAATAATATTTATAAGTAACTTGCAGAAGGGTCAAATTACTAGCTATGCACAGTTGAGCCTCTCCAAAGACTTAACTCACCTGGTCTTTCTCAAAAGCCATGCCCAAAAACGACCAATGAGCATGTCCACTTTCTCCATGAAGAAGAAATCAGTTGTTTGATCAAGTCCAATGCCACGGCGGAATATTACATACTACAAACAAATAATGGATTCAGTAACTCAAAGTTGTTATTTATTACATCTCTTGATACACAAAAAACAACTTATCCCACTTGTTTAGGGTAAATCATATATATGCTCCTCCACATTCTATCAGAAGAATCATGCAACTAATGTAAAATATATATCAATTAGACACCATTGATCATTGAAGGTTGCTGCAAGCCATTGTTCTCTTAAACTTACTGGAGAACAGAAGTATCTATTGTACTTAGTTATGATGATAAGATTATGGTCCAGTTGTAGCTGGGAAAGAAGAACTCCTAGTTATTTGTTAGAACCAGTAACGAAACTGTTCATGTTTCCATGCAATCTTTTAGTTATTTTAGCCATAATAATCAAGGTATATCCAATCCTTACTGGAAACTGAGGCCACATTTTTTAATAACCATAAATCAAATCAAATATTCAATGTAACACTGTAGAAGCATATACAAAATTTTGGGATTATTATCCACTGTTCAATGAGTATAAGAAATCTGATGAAGGATTTTTGCATCATATGAATTGGAGAACAACTAGAGTTCCTTAAAATATATCAGCATGGCTACATATTTGGAAGAGCATCTAGTGCCAGTAGTTCTTTATTAGGAAATGGAACATGGCACAGTATTTGGCAAGATGGTTTCTGTTAGGAGTATGTGCATATGGAAAGTGATCTCTCACGACAGATAGTAGCGATGGTGATGGTTCTAAAAATGATGCCAGAGAAATGAATGTGTTGAGCATTAAAAAAAAGAAAGAAAGAAAAGAAAAGAGAAGAAATCACTGTGCTAGGTTCAAAGTTTGGAATTTGGCGAAACCAGTTGAATGAAAATAGCATGGATTTTGCATAAATCTGTTTGGCAATATTAAACTGAGATCTTATGTGTTTTGTTTATCACCAAAATAGTGGGAAACTATAAATATATCAACATGATTATATCTTCTCAACCCCATGCTTTTTCTTATACATCATAACAAAGGAGTGATAAAACCAAAATGGTTCTCGGCAAACTACAACTAGACAGCTTTAGGACTTGTACATCTCCCTCCTGTGTTTTATGAGTTGATTACAAATTTCCTGTCTTCTGGTGAACCATAACTC
Source organism: Diospyros lotus (assembly GCF_014633365.1). Taxonomy (NCBI): domain Eukaryota; kingdom Viridiplantae; phylum Streptophyta; class Magnoliopsida; order Ericales; family Ebenaceae; genus Diospyros; species Diospyros lotus. The sequence goes on along the minus strand of NW_026267115.1, from coordinate 521,568 downwards.
AACCATTAATTCTAAGCTGTTAAAATTTTTGAAGTGCCAATGCTGCCCTAAATAACAATTTCCCAGTACACTCCAAGCTCCCCCTCGCACAGTCATATACCTAATCATATACACATAAAGGTCAATTATCTCCAACTTTAGTCTCTCTCAACCAGTGTTTAAAAGTGCACTTTGAGAGCAAAGCGCAGCATGCTTAGGGCTTTTTGCATGTGAAGCTCAGCAACTTTAGCTGAGCATGATTAAAGTGTGCTTCAGAAATATGCCTTTTTAACAAACAATATGCCTTTTTTTTTTTAACAAACAATATGAATAGTTGTGTTACGAGTATTTCCCGCACTACTTCTTATGGGATGGGATTAACCCAGCAGGCCCGCCCAATTGCCTGAAACCCAATAGGCTTGAGCTCATCAGAACAAGATCACACATCGCTAAAACCCGAGCTCAGATCGCGGAACCAAGCGAACTCCCAGCAAGCTCTCAACAATATACCCAATGAGCTCCTAGCGATGCGTCTAACTCGCTGGCCTAACCGTTCAGCTCTTCGGTTAAACTATTTAGCTCGCATAACAACATTGTTACTGAATAACTGGCGGCAGAGACCCACCTACTTTATTTGATGCAAACCAGATCCCTGGTTATACGGAGCCCCACTCTCGATTTTATGGAATTTATAATGACACATTGTCTCCATGATATCATTATTCCACTTTTGTATTTTATACAACTGTAAACACCCCTCACTATAAATAGGGGTACAAAACACCATTGTGAAGAGAGAGAGAGAGAGAACAATAATAACATATTGTTACTCTGCCGGAATGCCCAGAGAACAATCGTGGAGTAGGCATCGTTCTGGCCGAACAACGTAAAAACTTCTCGTGTACATTCTACTTCGTTCCTCCTCCTTGCATTTGGGCTAATTTCCTCATTGTAGGCCTAAGAATCATGGTCAGCTAATTCTGGACGTCGACATTTTGGCGCTACAAGAAGGGCCCGCTCTGATCGCTAGCCATGGCAAGAGAAAGGAACACACGAAGCTCTGATGCGGTGGCAGATTTTCCAGAAAATCATCGCTATCAACCGCAGGATGTTCCATTTGCCGTTGAACATGTTGTTTCTGCTGCGGGTGCCTCCATCCCACCGCCGATCGGAGTTACCGCAAGCATGCCCCCACGGGCTTCGGTCCAACCTGTCGCTCATATCACCGGGATGGAGACGATTCAGCTCTTGCAACAACGCCAGGAGGCATTAGAGAACACAGTCATGCATCTCGCTGACGCGATAAGGGTCCTGGCCCAAGCTCATGTGCGGGCTATCCACAATTCACCGAAAATCCCTTCACCTCAAGGGGCTCGCCGGCCTCGACAAAAGAGACCCCCACCAGGTGAGGAGGATATTGGAAATAACTATCCACCCCTAAATCGTCATTCTCCAGAGCAAGATAGTAGGCAATCGCAAACCCAGCGATCTGCAGACCTAGATGCAACCGTTGAGGAATTGTGTCAAAGAGTCTAGTAGTTGGAGGCGCAACAAGGGGTTCGCAGCCAGAATAATGGCTGTGGGGACAGGACACCATTCACTAGGGAAGTTGAGCTTGAACCTCTCCCTCATAGGTTCAAAGTCCCGAATATGCCGTAGTATAATGGGGACAATGACCCCTATGACCACCTAGATGTGTTTAATGTCTAGATGGATTTGCAAACCACCAGCTCGCTGGTCAAACGTCGCATCTTCCCAGCGACCTTGGGCGATATTCCCCGCGCCTGATTCAGGGGCCTTTCACCTCACAACATCGGCAGTTGGGAGGAATGCCAACAAAGGTTTCTCAATCAATACAGGGTATTGAGAAGGCAGCTCAAATACAGGGCGTTGAGAAGGCAGCTCGCCCAGCTGTGTCACCTAGCCACCGTGTTCTAGAGGACAAACGAATCCTTGAAGGACTATATTGCCAAGTTCAGGCATGAGGTGAGTAATATCGAAGATCCCTCTGATGAAAACGCCCTAACTGTGATCTCAGCAGGCCTCCGTAAGGATGGAAAGCTCTATAAGAGCATCTATAGGACTCCCGTTAAAGACTTGGGGGAATTCTATGAACGAGTTGCCAAGGAGATCCGGTGGGAAGAGGCTTTTGGCTTAAAGAAGCTCGTCGAACAGAAAGAAGAGGCTGGAGGCTCCAACCAAAATAAGAAAAGAAATAACAGAGACAATGGACGGGAAGCTCGGGGAGAACGCTCGAACAACCAGGTCTCCAAGCGAGCCCGCAAGGCGAAGAGAGAAGAGCGATCTCCGCGATCAAGCTGTTTCGACAACTGTTGTGCCATGTTTGATCCCCAAGAGAGGATCTTCACCATGGAGAGAGGCAGGGAGGACTTCGGGAAGCCTAACCCGATAAGAACTAACAAATTCAGAAACAAGGATAAATTCTGTGCATACCATAACAAGGGGGGCGATAACACCTCCGAGTGCTGGGCTTTGAAGGATGCCATCGAGGACCTGATCAGAAGAGGTCAGTTGAGGGACTATGTGGTGTGCCCTACCAATTAGTCGACCCAGCAACTAGCACAGCAGCTAACTCCTCCCGACGATGAGCGTTCACCGGCCGTTCGAACGATCTACACAATTCATAATGGACCTCACCTCGCTGGGACTTTTCACAAGTCCCATGAAAGGTACGTGCGTGAGGTCAACCATGTATTGTTGACAGGGTCAAACGGGCATGCCACACCCATGAAGCGAGCTAGGGGGATTACAGAGGAAATCACTTTCTCGGAGGAAGAGGCCAGAGATGTCCACTGGCCACACAATGACGCCCTCGTTATTCGGGCCTAGATCGACAATGCCGAAGTGCGAAGGATAATGGTGGATGCAAGCAGCTCAGTGAATGTAATGTACAGAGCTTGCTTTGATCAAATGGGACTAGAGCCGGAGTAGTTGAGCTCATCCCCAAAGCCGCTCTATGGTTTCACGGGAGATACGGTGTTCCCCATTAGGCGGATCAGCCTTCCTTTTACCATTGGAGATGCAGATCGCCAGGCCACCGCATTAATAGAGTTCCTCATAGTGGACTGCCCTTCGGCATATAACATCGTGCTTGGGAGGCCGACAATGAACAATCTGGATATGGTCACCTCTACCAGGTCACTAACTGTCAAGTTCCCTACCCCCAACGAAATAGGATCTGTGCAAGGTGAGCAACACCTCGCAAGACGCTGCTACGAAGATGCTATAAAAATGGGGGTTAAAGGGAAGAAGGTGAATCTCGTCGCAAGAAGCGACCCACGGCCTGCTAGCCAGAGGGGTGTTAGCTACGATCTGGATCCTTGCGAGGTGGACTGTGATATGGCCACCGGCCCAGTGGAAGAGCTCGAGGACATCCTAGTCAGCGAGGTGGATGAAGAAAGATGCCTCAAGCTGGGGAGGAATCTAGCTCCCAAGGTAAAGTCCCAACTTACTAATTTCCTTAAAGCTAACCTCAATGTATTTGCATGGAATCACGAGGATATGGTAGGGATAGCCCTAAAGGTTATGTCGCACAGGCTTAATGTAAACCCCAGCTACAAACCAGTGCGTCAGAAGAGGAGACCCATGACCCCTGAGCGTTATGCCGTTCTTAAAGAAGAGGTGGATAAGCTCTTGGTGAACGAGTTCAATAGAGAGACCCACTACCCAATCTGGGTAGCAAACCCAGTCTTGGTAAAGAAGAAGAATGGGAAGTGGAGGACCTACGTTGACTTCACCGACCTAAACAAAACTTGCCCTAAGGACAGCTTTCCTCTCCCAAGAATCGATCAGCTCGTGGATGCAACAGCTGGTCACCAGCTCCTCAGCTTTATAAATGCTTATTTGGGCTATAATCAGATCCCCATGAACCCCAGCGATAAGGAGCACACCTTGTTTACTACCGACCGAGGGCTTTATTGTTATAAGGTAATGCCCTTCGGGTTGAAGAATGCTGGTGCAACCTATCAAAGGTTGGAAATATGATGTTTGAAGCACTGATCGACAAGACCATAGAAGTCTACGTTGACAACATGATGGTAAAGTCAAGATAGGTAGTTGATCATGTTTCTGATTTGGGAGAGATGTTTAAGGTCCTCAGAAGCTATCAGATGAAGCTTAATCCGCTTAAGTGTGCCTTTAGGGTAACCTCTGAATTTTTTTTGAGATTTATAGTAAATAATAGAGGCATTGAAGCCAATCCGGAGAAAATAAAGAGCCTTGCTCGACATGAGATCGCCCGTACGGAAAAATGATGTGCAAAGCCTCAACGGCCAGGTCGCAGCCCTAAGCCGATTCATTTCTAAGGCAACTAATAAATGTGCCCCATTCTTCGAGCTACTAAAAAAGCCGCGAGACTTCCAGTGGACAGAAGAATGTGAGTCCGCCTTCCAGCAGTTGAAAGAATATATGGGGCGAGCTCCGCTCCTCGCCAAGCCTAAAGATGGAGAAAAACTGATTATATACTTAGGGGTGTCTCAACATGCTCTTAGCGCAACCCTCGTTTGAGGGGATGAAGGGGTGCAACACCCCGTATATTATGTAAGCAAGAACCTGGTCGATGCGGAGACAAGGTACACGCCAATGGAAAAGATGGCCTACTGTCTGGTGATGGCATCAAAGAAGCTACGACCATATTTTCAAGCTCATCAGATTAAAGTCCTGACCAAGTACCTGCTAAGGCAGATCTTGCAAAAGCCAGACACCTCAAGTCGCCTACTAAAATGAGCTATTGAGCTCACTCAGTTCGATATAGAATACAAACCGAGGACAGCGATAAAGGGGCAAGCATTGGCAGATTTCATTGCTGAGTTCACTGGGCCGATTGAAGAGGAAGTCAAAAACTTGAAAGAACCATCTTGGAGCTATTCGTGGACGGATCATTAAGCGAACAGGGAGCTGGGGCTGGGGTCATGCTGATAAGTCCCGAGGGCCACAGGATCCTCTGTGCTCTGAGATTCGGTTTCCAAGCCACCAATAATGAAGTCGAATATGAAGCACTGTTGGCAGGACTTCGCTTGGCAAAGGAAGTGCGAACTGAGGCCCTAGTAATTTTCAACAACTCTCAGCTGATTGTTAATCAAATACGGGGAGAATACAAGGCCAGGGACACAAAAATGGTGGCGTACTTACAGAAGGTGCGCGAGCTCCTAGCTACTTTCGAGAAGTACGAAATACACTAGATTCCTCGTTCCCAAAACTCTCACGTTGATGCACTGGCCCGCCTAACAACTGCCCGAGATGCAAAGTTTTTGGGAGCCATACTAGTAGAGTTCTTGGCTACCCCGAGCATAGGATAATGAGCTAAAATGATATTGATTGATGTGCCCCAAGACTCATGGATGAAACCCATACTAGATTATCTGCAAAATGAGAAGCTGCTGGAAGATAAGTTAGAGGCACATCGTTTGTGAGCTCGAGCAGCTCGATATTGTGTCTACGACGATAAGCTATACAAGAGGGGGTTTTCAACCCTGTTTCTGAGGTGCATTGATGGCACTAATTGTCAAACCGTGCTGGAAGAGATTCATGCGAGATACTGTGGTAATCATGCCGGAGCATTATCACTAGCACAGAAGACACTTCGGCAAGGGTTTTATTGACCCACCATAAAGTAAGATGCAATAGAGCTAGTCAAGAAGTGTGACAAGTGCCCAAGATTTGCTAAAGTCTCGCGAGCTCCACCAACCTACCTACAACAGATGAATAACCCATGGCCATTTTCTATTTGGAGCATGAATCAAATTGTACCGCTTCCAATAACCCGCAGAGGGTATAAGTACGCCATAGTGGCAGTTGACTACTTCACCAAGTGGGCAAAAGCCAAAGAGCTCGCACAAATCTCAAGTTCAAAGGTACAATATTTTATATGGGATAATATTATTTACAGGTTCGGAATTCCACGGCAAATAGTTACAGAACATGGAACCCAATTCACCAGCAAGCAGTTCATCCAATTCCGCAAATCGCTGGGGATCCAAAAGAGTTTCACGATCGTGGACCACCCCCAAGCCAACAAACAGGTTGAAGCTGTCAACAACATAATCAAACAGCTCCAAAAGACCAAGCTAGAGGCAAGAAATGGGGCTTGGGTGGACAAACTACAAATGATGCTCTGGGCCTACCAAACTACAGCTCAAAGCACCAATGGGGAAATACCATTCTCAATGGTGTATGGGTCTGAGGCTATAATCCCAACAAAGGATGAGGTGACCAGCCACCGGAGGGTTACCTTCAATCCAAATGACAACGATGAGTTATTGGCTACAAGCCTAGACCTAATTGAGGAAGCGAGAGACCCAACTCGCTTGAGGGTCGCCATCTACCAACAAAGGGTGGTGCGGTATTACAATAGAAAAGTCTGGATTCGATGCTACAAGATCGAAGATCTGATACTACGTCTGATACTTCCCGGAGCTCGCAAGGCCAGTGACGGCACACTAGGCCCTAACTGAGAAGGCCCCTTTATCATCAAGGAAAACTTGGGAAACGGAGCATATTATTTGGCAAATATGGATGGAGCTATTCTCCTGCAAGCTTGGAATGCGGAGCACCTCCGTCCTTACTTCCAGTGAACGTAATTGTTCTGACCCATGCTCCAAATTTCTATTGCAATTAATTTTCATCATTATGATTGGAATTTATGAATTTTCGTGTATTACACTTTATTTTTATTCGATTAAATATCTCTAAAATGAGGGATTGAGAAACCATGGTTTGCGAGCTGAGGCCCATTCAACTTAGCTACCGTGCTACAAGGGCTTGGGAGAAAGGAGACTGGGTTCCCTTTATTTGACCATTGTCCAGATTCTTAAGGTAGTAAAACCCGTCACACTTTCTAGCAAATCCAATCATCTTCCTCGACTTGATCCTGAAACACACAATGAGAATCAAAGAATGTTAGTTTGTAATGAAGGTCTTTAGTAATTTTCTGGGTAGAGATAAGATTAGTTGAAAGGTGAGGGATATGAAGGACATTGGTAAGAGATATGGAAGGGGTAAGATGTAGATTTTCTTGTCCAGTAATGTCAGTAGGAAAGCCATCAGCTATGGTAATTTTCTGGTGTCCTTGGGTTGGTTTATATGAATCATAGAGAAAGATATCATAAGTCATATGATCAGTAGCCCCAGAGTCTACAACCCATCTACCTATTTTAGTATGTGATGTTTTAAAAGAATCAGTCATAAGACACATACCACTTTTGGCAAGGGAACAAGAACCTATAGATTTGTCGAGAGACTCAAGGAGGCATCTCAATCTTTCAATATATTCTTTGTTGAATTCTATAGATTCCTTCTTGTCTGGTTGTGGATTGTCAATTAGTAACTGCTCTTTGCTAGCCACAATAGCTTGGCTGCATCCTTGGCCCTTGAATCCTCCTATCTGTGCCAAAACTTAGGTCTTCCCACGTAGCTTAAAGCAATTTCCACGACTGTGGCGAGATTTGTTGCAATAGGTGCACCACAGTCCATCTTTGCTGGCTATTTTCTTGCTTCTGCTGGCCTCCAATTTCCTTTATTCCCTCCTTCACCCAGTCGACGAGTGACCATTGCTGCAGCCTCTTGTGTACGAGGTTTTAACATAACCCCTCGTCGACTCTCTTTAGCACGAACAATTGAAAAACATTCATGAAGAGATGGCATAGGAACCTTACCAAGGATTTGAACTCTGATTTGATCATACTCAGGATTCAATCCTGCAAGGAATTCAAAGACTCGATCATTCTCCAACAACCCTTGAACCACTTGAATATCATGGTTGCATTCCAGTTTCAGATCTCGATTGTGGTCGATTTCAAGCCAAAATCCATTCATTTGGTTGTAAGATTCGGTGACAGATATGCCCCCTTGTTTAGTAGAACGAACTACTTGTTTCAGCTCATAGATCAATGTTGCATCCTTCTTTTTAGAGTAAGCCTGTTGCAAATTCTCCCATATTTCTTTTGCAGTGGTAAGGAACATCAAGTTTTTACTAATCTCTGATTTCATGGAATTCCTTAACCAAGACATAATCACTGAATCTTCTTCATCCCATGACCTAAATCCTTAATCTATTTCTTTTGGGCTAGGGTCGGTAAGATGGCCTATCTTTCCTCTTCATTTGAGAAAAGTTCAAACTACCTTACTCCACTGCAGGTAGTTAATTCCATCAAGCCGATATAGTGGATTTATATTCTGGAAATCGCTTCCAGTTCTTGCTACAGTGATAGTCAAAGGTGCAGCCAATATCTCCCCCATAGCGGTTGAGATAAAATCTTGAAAAGTAGTTGATATGTTGTGATGAGAAAAACGTAGAATGATTAGGAAAAACTGTGACGAAGGCAGAACAAGAAGGTGGCAATAAAGGCCAGGGAATGGCAATGAAGGCCGGAGAAACAAAGGCGACTGGAAACGAGAGAAGCAATGAAGGCCAGAAAGAATATGCTAGAAAGATGGCTCTGATACCATGAAGGAAGGAATTCACAGAATTCTCATTCAATCAGCACATATTTATAGCTATATTTAAGGTGAGTCTTATCACCTTCATAAGGAAACATTCAATCTAACTTCTAAGAAAACTATCAATCTATCCTCTAAGGAAACTAACTATTATAGATAGGGTTGCAAACGAGTCGAGCCAAGCCGAGCTTTTCTTAGCTCGACTCGGCTCAGCTCAACAAATTTGAGCACAAGCTCAAGCTCAAGCTCGGCTCAGGCTCAGCTCGTCAATTCGATTGACGAGCCGAGCTCGAGCTCGAGCTCGAGCTCGCCACCATGTTTGAGCCCAAGCAAAAGCTTGGGAAGGGCTATGGGGCGGCGACAGAGAGGGAGGGGTTGTGCAGCGACGACGAGAGGTAGTAGAAAAGGAGGATGCAACAGAGGGTGACGATGAGAGACAACAAAGAAGGCGACCGTGAGAGGCTTCAGAAAGGTGGTGGCTTTCTTTTTCTTTGAAGCCGACGGCGAGAGGTTGAGGAAATGAGAGGTGGCGATCTTCTTCTCTAAAGCCAGCGACGAGAGGCTGAGCAAATGAGAGGCAGATGATGTTGAAGATAATGTTGCTGTTTTAATTGTTGCTATTTTCAGTTAGTTGTGTAGCAGTTAATTGTTAGTTAGCTGTTAAGTGTTAGGTGCGGTTTATGTGCTGACAGTATATAAGTCAACCTTTGCCTTTATTATTCAGTGTGTTCAGTTTTCTGATTAATTGAAAGAACACTCGAGGTATTCTTATCTCTGTTTTCTCATTCCTCCATTTAGAAGCTTTCGCTTCATGGTATCAGAGCCAAAGACCTACGTCGATGGCGTCGCACAATTCAGCCTCATCCAATCCTCCTCAGTCTGCGTCAACCTTGTCTGTTGCTACTCAGTCGGATTTTACGACTGTAGCGAAGGCGTTCAGTTTCGTGCCAACGAAACTTGATTCCAGTAATTATCTTTACTGGAAGGCGCAGATCATGGCGACAATTCGTGCGTTTGATCTAATGCAGTTCATTGATAAAACTGCTCCACCGCCTAAGTATCAGTATTCTGATCAAGGAGAACAGGAATCGGTCAATCCAAGTTATCTTAGCTGGATCAGATCTGATCAGCTTTTGTTAGGCTGGCTATTTTCAACCATTGACAAGGAAGTCCTAGGTCAGGTCATACATTGTGAGAGCTCGTCAGAGGTGTGGTCGTTTCTGGAGAATTTATATTCTCAACAAACGGTTGCTCGCTCGTTTCAGCTGAAGCAACAACTTAGATCAATAAAGAAGAATGATCTCTCCGTGAATGACTACCTTCTGAAAATCAAGACTATAGGACATTCCTTAGCTGCTATCGGTGATCCGATTAGTGACAAGGATCTGTTGATGGCAATACTGAATGGATTAGGTGATGACTATGACAATGTCATAGGTCTAATTACATATCAGATGGACGAGATCAACATAGATAAGGTGCAATATCTTTTGTTGATACATGAGCAACGGTTGTCAACCAAGAACATTCCTCCTCCGGTGTCAACTGGCAGTAATTTTGAGAATGCTACGATGTCAGTGAATTATGCATCTCAAACTTCCAGAGGAGGTAGAAATTCTACTGGATTTCGAGGAGGAGGAAATTATAGAGGAGGACATAATCGAGGTCGAGGCAGATCGACTGGTAAACGATTTTATTGTCAGTTGTGTGGCAAACCAGGACATTTCGCAGATCGCTGCTATCATAGGTTCGATAGAAACTTTCAGCGAACTTTCAACTCGACTGGCAAAGATAGTAGCAGCATGTCTCAGTTCGACTCTCAGGCTTTCATAGCTTCTTCTCAGGAGTCTAATCGAGGTTACTTGAACGATTTAGAGTTTCCAAATGGGACCTCATATGGACAACCTTCCTTTGATTCTCGTTCTCCTTTTGACTCCAGTCATCAGTACTCTCAGCATTCTCAACACTATCCAAATTCAAATCAATTTGGTGATCAATCTTGGTGTGTAGACTCAGGAGCTACAAACCATATCACTTCCAGTTTGAACAACCTTTCTCTTCATTCTCCTTACAATGGAACAGACAAGGTAGCTGTTGGTAATGGTAAGACTCTTCCAATTTCAAATGTTGGTCTAACTCAAATGCTTACACATTCAACTCCTATTTTTGTTCTTTCCTTACCAAATGTCCTACATGTGCCTACCATGACTAAAAATCTCATTAGTGTGTCTCAACTTACTAATGAAAATAATGTCATTGCTGAATTTCATTCCACCTTTTGTTTGATCAAGGACAAGGAAACGGGTCGAGTGCTATTCCGCGGTGTTCTTAAAGATGGTCTGTACCAACTTGCTCCAACACTTGCTCGTGCTCAGCATCACAGTGTTTCTTCTTCCACAATCAGCAATTGTCCTGCTGTTCCTCCTAAGCAGTCTCCTACCTCATTTGTATCTGAAGGTCCTGTTCATTGCTGTAATAGACAACGTTTGTCCTTGTCTAGCTTACAATCCTCTTGTAATAACAATAGAGTGTGCAAGCAGTGGCATGATAGGCTGGGTCATCCTTCTTTCAATGTATTGAAACACGTTCTTAATAAAATTCATGTTTCCTGCAATTCTACAAATCTGAATTTCTGTGATTCGTGCAAGTTGGGTAAATTACATCAACTTCCTTTTTCTTCTGGTCAAATTTCAGCTAAGCATCCTCTAGAAATTGTCTATTCAGATCTGTGGGGTCCATCCCCAGTTTTGTCCACTGAGGGGTATCGATATTACATAGTCTTTGTGGATGCTTTTACTCGTTATACTTGGCTGTATCCTATTCGACAAAAGTCTGACACGTTAAGTGTCTTCAAGACCTTTCATACATTTGCTGAGTTGCAGTATCGGTTTAAACTTCGTGCTCTTCATACAGATAATGGGGGAGAATTTAAAGCATTACTTCCCTATCTTGCCTCTTGTGGCATTCAACCTAGGTTTTCTTGTCCTTATACACACCAACAAAATGGTGTTGCTGAAAGAAAACATAGGCATATTGCTGAAGTCGGTCTCACTCTTTTATCTCATGCTCACATGCCTCTCAAATTCTAGGTTGAAGCATTTCAAACAGCAGTTTTTACTATCAACTTGTTACCTGCTGCTCCATTAAATTTTCAAAGTCCTTTTGAGAAGCTTTATCATAAACCTCCTAACTATCTTCAACTGCAACCTTTTGGTTGCGCATGCTTTCCATATCTTCGTCCTTATAGTAAGCACAAATTTAATTTTCATTCCACTAAGTGTGTGCTTCTAGGCTACAGTCAGGTGCATGCTGGGTATAGATGCATGGATTCATCAGGTAGAGTGTATATCACACGTCATATTGTTTTTAATCCTGATGAGTTTCCATATCCTCAATTGTTTTCCAGAACAGCTTCCTCCAATTCTTCCTCTCAGCATGCTTCTTGTTCAGGTGTGTCTACTGATGTCCTTAATTTTCTCAAACATTCGTCTGTTTCTTCCTGTTCATCTTCTCAAGCAGCACCTATTCCTTCTTCTGTTTACCCTAATGCTACTTCTCATTCACCTTTTCAACCTTCTCATTTGTCTTCTAGTTCAACTTCCCATTCTTCATCCAGTCCTGCTCGTACTCGTCTTCAATCTGCACCTACACCAGCATTCTCTATTCATCCTATGATCACTCGTTCCAAAGCCAGACAGTTAAATCATTCTTCTCCTCAAGTCCTACTGAGTTCTCTAGAACCTAATACTGTTCAAGAGGCTCTTTTAGACTCCAATTGGGCTCAAGCTATGCAAGATGAATATACTGCTCTTCAGCATAATAATACATGGGATCTTGTGCCTCCTTCCTCTGATATGAATCTGATTACTTGTAAGTGGATTTTCCGGGTTAAATACAAGCCTGGTGGATCTATTCTTAAGTATAAAGCTCGACTCGTTGCAAGAGGTTTTCTTCAAACTCCTGGTATCGACTATGCTGAAACCTTTAACCCTGTGGCTAAAGCTCCTACTATAAGAGTGTTATTTTCTTTGGCTGTCCAATTTGGTTGGGATGTTCAGCAAGTTGACATTAACAATGCTTTTCTCAATGGAGATCTGCAAGAAGCTGTTTTTATGATGCAGCCTGAAGGATTTGTCAGTGCAGAGTTTCCTTCACATGTGTGTAGGCTGAAGAAGTCTCTTTATGGTCTCAAACAAGCTCCACGAGCTTGGTACACCAAATTACGTGCTGCTCTACAAGATTGGGGTTTTGTGCGTGCTGTCTCAGATGCCTCCTTGTTTATCAAAAGAGAGTCTACATATGTGTTGTTTGTTTTGGTGTACGTTGATGACATTCTCATCACCGGTTCTGATACAGTAGCTTTACAAGCTTGTATCAAAGATTTAGACACCTATTTTGCTCTCAAGACTCTTGGGTCTGTTAACTATTTTCTTGGTTTTGAAGCTTATCGAGATGCTACTGGTCTCTATTTGACTCAGTCCAAATATACATTGGACTTACTTCAAAAAGCTTCTATGACTGGCTGTAAACCTTGTACAACTCCTATGAGTTCTGGCTGTTCCTTCACTGCTGATGGTGCTGATTTCTCTAATCCAGCCCTTTACCGAACCATTGTTGGCTCTCTTCAATATCTTACTTACACCCGTCCAGATGTTGCATTCACTGTTAATAAGCTGAGTCAGTTCTCAGCTGCTCCAAAGGTCCAACATTGGCTGGCATGTAAACGTTTACTTCGCTATCTAAAGGGCACAATTGGTTTTGGTTTGAAGTTCGCTCCTTCTTCTACTGGTTTGGTTCTTTCTGTATTTACTGATGCTGACCATGCTGGTTGTAAAGTAACCAGATGGTCCACCAGTGGTGTTTGTGTGTTTCTTGGCAATAATCTCTTGGTTTGGAGCTCTAAGAAGCAAACTGTGGTTGCTCGTTTGGTTGGTGAAGCAGAATATCGGGCTATGGCGCAAGGTGTTGCTGAAATCTTGTGGTTGAAGACATTACTAACTGAATTGGGTTATCCTTTTACTGCTACACCTATTCTATGGTGTGACAATCTTGCTGCTAAGTCTATTGCTGAGAACCCTGTGTTTCACTCTCGAACTAAGCACATTGAAGTTGATGTGCATTTTGTTCGTGAGAAGGTTGAATCTGGAGATGTGGAAATTCGGTATGTTCCTTCTCAGCATCAAGTTGCTGACATTTTTACCAAGGGCTTGCCTACGGATCGGTTCCTGTTTCTATGTAACAAACTTCGACTCCACATGACACTTACTGGTCATTGTTCAACCGTGTCTTCTCTCAGCTGAGTATGGAGTCTCGTTTGAGGGGGCATGTTGAAGATAATGTTGCTGTTTTAATTGTTGCTGTTTTCAGTTAGTTGTGTAGCAGTTAATTGTTAGTTAGCTGTTAAGTGTTAGGCGCGGTTTATGTGCTGACAGTATATAAGTCAGCCTTTGCCTTTATTATTCAGTGTGTTCAGTTTTCTGATTAATTGAAATAACACTCGAGGTATTCTTATCTCTGTTTTCTCATTCCTCCATTTAGAAGCTTTCGCTTCAGATGAAGCGGGGGTCTTCTTTGGGGAGAGAGGAGAGCAGAGAAAATGGGTTTCTTGGGCCAAGAGAGAGGAAAAATGATGATATGATATGTATGTAATGATATATGTATGTATGTTAAATAATATATTTATATTTATAAAATATATATCTAATATATTATATATACATATATTATTATATCTAATCGCGAACTTTTAATCGGGTCTGTTCACGAGCCTCTAATCGAGTCAGCTCGCGAACTAATGAGCTGAGCTTTACTGAGTTCAAACTCGACTCGTTTACAAATCAAGCTTCAAAGTTAAGCTTAAGCTCAAGCTCGACTCATTTACCTTAACGAATGAACTCGAACGAGTTTTTATCAAGCAAACACTCAGCTGAGCCCGAACGGCTCAGCTCATTTGCAGCCCTAATTATAGAATCATAAATAATTAGGAAACTAACTGACTGTACATTCTATATCTACATTAGGAAACATAATCTTCTGCATTCCTTGGTGAGTCAATCAGCTGAGTAAGCCTTTTATTTCCCTTTATTCCAATAGGAAGCTGCATATTATGGTAGAACATCTTTTATACATATTCAATAGAACCCTTCAAGGGGAGTAAGATCGAATATCTTTTTTTGCCACTTTTTGACACACACAAAAACAAACAGACAATGAAAGTTAGCACAAGTGTTATAGGCTATATTAAGTGTTGAAGAAGAAGTTCCCAAGATGATAGAGATAAAGCTGAAAGAAGATTGAACCCGAAGATAAGGCTAAATAAAAGAAGATAACAGTCTTAGCCAAAGCTTAAGATTTAGGAGAAAAATCAAGAGAAAAATTCTCTTCAAAATCTGTTGTTGTTTTGTATTTTAAATTCCTTAAACTTTAGCTAGAAGATAAGTAGTATAGCTGTATTTAAAAGAGTTATGTAACATAGAATGTGTAGGGGAATTAATGGTGTTTACGTTTTTCATCAATTGGAAATTCAAGTTCTCTAAAATTGTTCATGGTATCAGAGCTTAGGTTCTTGATAACCTACGCATTCTTCGTTTCACACCAAATCTCCTGAAGATGGCTAATTCTTCTCTGATCAGTGAAACTTCAACTACTTCCTCTACAGCCTCTCGACCCATACTCCCAACCTCTTCCCCCATTTCTTTAAATCACCATACTCTCCAAATCACACAACATAAACTTAATGGGACCAATTTTCGAGAAAGGTCTTAGTAAGTCATGTTGGTGATGAAAGGCAAAGGAAAAATGGGATACTTAACAAGAGAAATTTCACAGCCAAATTCGAAAGTTGCCAATTATGAAACATGGGATGCTGAAGACTCTATAGTGATGGTTTGGCTCATCAATTCCATGGAGCCAAAGATAGGGACCTATCTATTCTACAAAACAACAAAAGAAATATGGGATGTCGTCCAAAGTCTCATTTCAAACATAGAGAACACAACACAATGTTTTGAAATGCGATTAACCCTAAGAACCACCCACCAAGGTAACCATTCGGTGACTGACTACTACAATATATTATCTGAACTATGGCAGGAGATGGACCTATTCTATGATGTAAACCGGGAGTGTACAAAAGGATGGGGTGAAGTATTCAAAAATGATAGAGAAATAAAGGGTATTTGATTTCTTCCATTGGTTGAACTATGACTTAGATGAAGTCAGAAGGAGGGTGCTAGGAACAAAACCTTTCCCTTCTATCAAAGAGGCCTTTGTTGAAGTTAGGAGGGAAGAAAGTCACAAAAAGGTGATGTTAAATGCAACACTGGAGGTTAACAATCAAAGTGGATCAACCCTTACAACCTCTAAACAAAAGGCAGCCGCAACTTGTGGAGATCAATCGAGGGACAGACCATGGTGTGACCACTGTCAAAAACCCTACCACACTAAAGAAAATTGTTTGAAAATACATGGGAAGCCTGCTAATTGGAAAGGGAGGAATCAGAATCAGAAGAAGCCACAAGCAGCCTATGCGATTGATGTTGAAGAAGGTAAAAATACTAATTTTACCTTAACACTTGATCAACTAGAGGTCTTATAGCAAGCTTTGAACCAGACCAGGGTTCCAAAACTCTTGGGTTCTATGGAAATACCCAATCCATCAACCTCCTAGGTGAAACAAGGTAGGATTCATAATTGCTATCTCTCTAAATTGCTAAATAGGAATGAGTGGATTGTTGACAAGGGGGCCTCCGACCATATGACCAAATCCCTATGGAGCATGACTGATTACAAACAATGTGAGAGGGATATAAAGGTGACTATGGCAGATGGTACAATATCTTATGTTGAAGGAGAAGGTTCGGTATATTTAGGTGACATGTGGCTGAAATGTGTCTTATATGTGCCCTCTTTAAGATGCAATCTTTTATCTATCAGCAAAGTTACTAGAGACATGAATTGCAAAGTGACTTTCTCTTCCACTCAATGTGTATTTCAGGACCTAATTTTAGGGAGGAGGATTGGCAATGCTAAGGAGAAAGAAGGTCTCTACTATGTGAAAGGAACAGCTAGTGCCTCTAGGTTACATAATTCTTTTGATTCTTCTGTTGTTTCAGATTCTAACATCTATTTATGGCACAAGAGATTAGGCCATCCTAGCTTTAGATATTTGAAAATTTTGTACCCTCAATTGTTTGGCAATAAAATGAGTGATTCCTTTAATTGTGAACAGTGTATTCTTGCTAAACAAACAAAATCTTCTCATCCCATTCATTCCTATCAACCAACCAAACCTTTTTATCTAATCCATAGTGATGTGTGGGGACCAACTAAAGTACCCAATCTCACTCACTCTCGCTGATTTGTCACCTTCATAGATGATCATGCCAAGGTGTGTTGGGTTTTTTTTATGAAAGAAAAATCTGAAGTGTACAAAATATTCAAGAAATTTCATCAATGGTCCTTTAACATTTTTCAAACTTTCATCCATATCCTTCGATCGGATAATGGAAGAAAATACTTCTCCACCTAATTGGAGACATATTTGAGTGACAATGGTGTTGTTCACCAAAGCACATGCCCCTATAACCCTCAACAAAATGGAGTAACCAAAAGAAAAAATAGGCAAATATTGAAACCGCCAGAACCCTAATGTTTTCTAGCTCTGTCCCTACTTCCTTTTGGGGAGAAGCTATTCTCATTGCAACCTATCTCATCAATAGGCTTCCTACTAGGGTCCTCAACTTCAAAACTCCCTTAAGCACTCTCATTACCTCCTATCCTCTTCTAACCTGCATGTTAAAATTGTCCCCTAAAATCTTCGGATGTATAGCATTTGTTCACAATTATCAATCTAAGTTACATCCCAAGTCTTTGAAGTGTGTGTTTATTGGTTATTCTCTCACACAACAAGGCTACAAGTGTTATTGTCCTAACACTAAGAAATTTCTTGTATCTTGTGATGTCTCTTTTCTCGAGGATCAATATTACTACCCTACCAACAATTTATAGGGGGAGATTCCTAGTGCAGATCAAGGTAGGGATGGATGGGATGATAGTATTTTGCCTGAAACAGTTATTTCTTCTAGTCCTATTCCAAATTATGCAACTAATTCAGGGGGAGAACAGCAGCATATACAGCAGCATATTCCAGAAAAATCACAGCTGCCAATCAAAGTATATCCAAGGAGAAGGGATCTTGAACCAAGGCAAAACCAATCATCAGCCCCAGAAGAAGGTCCAACACATGAAGAGGAAGAAAGGACTGAAGCAACAGTACCAGTTGAGGAAAATAACAGAACAAACAATGAAGAACCAGAATTATATGATTTGGATATTCCAATTGCTTGGAGGAAAGGGGTAAGGTCATGCACTAAAAACCCTATTTCTAACCATTTGGTATACTCTCGATTATCACCAAGTTTCAGGGCATTCACAATAAAGGTTGATGAATTGCAAATACCTAAAAACATCAATGAGGCCCCACAAATTCCAGAATGGAGAAGAGTTGTACAGGAAGAAATGGATGCACTAACAAAGAATGGTACATGGGAAGTGGAAAATCTACCTCCAAACAAGAAAGTGGTAGGAAGCAAATGGGTATTTACTGTAAAACACAAGGTATAGATTATGAAGAGACATTTGCACCCGTTGCAAAACTCAATTCTATACGTGTGTTATTGTCACTTGCAGCTAACTTAGATTGGGAATTACATCAACTTGATATAAAGAATGCATTTCTTAATAGGGATCTAGAAGAAGAGATATTTATGAGAATCCCTCCCGGGTTTGAAGAAAAAAGGGAAGGTTTGCAAGTTAATAAAATCTTTGTATGGGCTGAAACAATCCCATAGGACCTGGTTCAACAGGTTTAGCAACACATTGCATCAGCTAGGATATCAACAAGGACAATCTGACCATACATTGTTCATCAAACACGCTGCCAATAGCCTAAAAACTATCTTAATTGTCTATGTAGACGATATTATAGTTACAGGTGATGACTAGCAAGAGATTAAAGCATTAAAGGGGCAATTACAGCAAGCTTTTGAAGTTAAAGACCTTGGGCAAATGAGGTATTTTCTTGGAATGGAAGTAGCAAGGAGTAAGGAGGGAATTCTTATCTCTCAAAGGAAATATACACTAGATCTACTAAAGGAGACATGCAAACTTGGCTGTAAACTAGCTAGCACACCATTGGAACCCAACTGGAAATTTAATAAAGATGGGACAGAGAAAGCAATTGATAAAGAGAGATATAAAAGATTAGTAGGAAGGTTGATCTATTTGCCTTTTACACGGCCGGATATTGCATATGCAGTGAGTCAAATAAGTCAATACATGCATTCACCCACTAGTAAACACCTGAATGCATCATATCATATCAGAAGATACCTTAAAAGGACTCTTGGTAAGGATATTTTATTCAAAAAGACTGAAGACCGAGGAATTTAAGGGTTTGTAGATGCTGATTGGGTAGGTTCCTTAGAAGACAACAAATCAACTTCTGGTTATTGTACAAAATTATGGGATAATCTAGTGACATGGAGGAGCAAGAAACAAAGCGTGGTAGCTAGAAATAGTGCTGAAGTAGAATACCGAGCTATAGCTCAAGGTATCTATGAAGTGGTATGGCTAGGGAAGTTCATGAATGACTTGAAGATGCCTAATACGGACCCTACAAGACTATACTGTGACAGTAAATATGCCATTAGTATAGTAATACAACCCAGTCCAACATGATCGGATGAAGCATGTGAGAATTGATAGGCAATTCATAAAGTAAGAAATTGAAGATGGTGGAATAAATCTAGTGTATATCCCTACCGGCCTACAAGAAGCTGAAATTCTCACCAAGGCAATGACCAAACAAGGATTTGAGGTTATTAGAGGCAAGCTGGAATGAAAGATATCTATTCACCAGCTTGAGAGGCAGTGTTGAAGAAGAAGTTCCCGAGATATTAAAGATAAAGCTAAAAGAAGAAAGAACGCAAAGATAAGGCTAAATGAAAGAAGATAACAGTCTTAGCCAAAGCCTAAGATTTAGGAGAAAAATTCTCTCCAAAATCTGTTGTTGTTTTGTATTTTAATTTGCCTAAACTTTAGCTAGAAGATAAGTAGTATAGCTATATTTGAAGGAGTCCTGTAACATAGAATGTGTAGGGGAATTACTGGTGTTTACATTTTTCATCAATTAGAGATTCAAGTTCTCTAAAATTGCTCATTAAGCATGGCTAGGCCAAATAAGATAACTATCAAAATAGGAGGCATCACATTTCCTTTTAATTGGGAAGGAAAAAAGACAAAACAAAAACCTAGAACAAGCAAAATTTCCCTACTTATAGAAGAGAGTGCTAAGACCATTCAAAAACCAGGAGGAGGCCTTTCCTTATAACAACTGACACCTACACCCCCATTATATTAAGGACTATAGACCAACTGCTAATTGTTTTAAAATACATTTAAGGTAATACCTTATCAGCAAAGTCTGGAAGATTCTCTCGAGGATGCTCTGCAAAATACCTCTTCAGCAGGTTCTTATCAATCTATAACCAATGAAAAACGAAGTGATGAAAAGAACAAACAGGCATGTATCTAAACAAGCATATTCATATTAGTATTCAGTTCTAATGTATATAAGAAGATATAAACCTTAGACTCATCAACTGTTATAGGAAGGTTTAGAAGATACTGCCCAGAATGAGCAACATCAATCTCTTCGTCAGTTGCTATCTTGAAATTGCTCTTATCCATTACCTACACAAGAGGAAGATAAATAGAAATTTTCAAAATGAAAAACAATAAGAAGAAATAAGCTCAAGTAATAAAAAAGTTAAAAAGTAAACAGGAAAAACTGTGAATACACGCCTTTTTAAGTAGAGAAAGAAACATTATGCCAGTTTCATCACACAGGAAGCAATGTAAGAACAGCAGCATGGCACATACCCCATGTGGCCTTTCGAGATGGCATAATGTTTCTCTAAGGAATCATGAATTGATAAAAAAAGAGCTGCTAATGCAGAGCCACAACTTATATTACCGTAGATCTTCTGCTTAACTAGTGCACAATTCTGACATACTGTTTCATCTATCAAAGTACTGCAAGAAGCTATCAAGGGAAGACGAGAACTGTGCTAATTAAATACTGGTCTATAAAAGAACAAGAAATATTTTTTAAAATGGTTGCTGGCTTCACAATATTATAGTGGATGGTCATTAGATTTTTATGGGGGTTAGATGGGGCACTCTAGGAAGTAATGACAGGCATCTGGTTACCTCAGGGCAAGCCAGAGATAAGAAAGGAAAAAAACAAGGTGATAAGGAGAAAAAGTGGTCCTAGAGAGTATTTGAGCTTCCAACAGGATTATAGTGGGTAAGGTTCTAACCCTGTTCAATGAGTGGGTATACCTTTTAAACGGGGCAGAACCAGCCTGGGGACAAGAAGTTTACCCTCTTTGGCCAGCAATATAGATGGAGAGATAACATTCAAACCAACAATCTCTAAAGTTGCCTTTCTCAGGAAGTATATAAGCATTTTGTCCAAAGATGTTGAACAAATCTTCTTTCACCTTCTAGTGTTCCATCTCATTGACCGGTTAAGGTGAGAACCCTTCCCCAGAGGGAGTGAAAACTGTCAACAATCCGTGATATCAATCAATCAATCCGTGCAAGATTAGGATTGACAAGTTTCCTATTCTATTGATTGATCCAGTTTCCTATTCTATTGATTGATTCCTTTCTCTAGATTAGGAATGTATCTTATGAATATTGTTGTATCTTTCCATCTTTTGATTTGTATCCTAAATTGTACAGTTTCCAAACTTAGATTTAGAAACTTTCTTGTTTAGTTTTTTAGGAACTTCCTAACTGAACAGGAAGATCTATTATTTAACAACATATATCCTATTGATTTGAATAAGATTGAAGGATTATTTCTCACCTTTTTTGACATGGTATCAGAGCCTGGACAATAGTCACCGTTTCTTTGGAACTATTGTGGCCATCTTCCGCCTTTAATCTGTTTTCTTTTTTTTATCAATCTTTTGGACATCATGTCCATTTCACAAAATACCCAAGTTGATGGGGTTGATTTCAACAGCACCAGCACAACGGAAATTCTGTTTGCTGGAAACAACGGTGGAGGCTCCAGAGGAGACTTACCAAGTCTTCAAGTGGCTTACCAGTTAAACGGTAAGAACTACATGAATTGGTCCCAGTCAATTCGAACATTTCTCAAGGGAAAAAGGAAATTAAGTCATTTGGAGGGGACCAAATCTAAAGAAGGAGATCCAACGTTTGCAACATGGGATGAAGAAGATTCCCTAGTGATGTCATGGTTATGGAATTCTATGATCCCTGAAATTAGTGACATGGTAATGTTTCTAACAATGGCCAAAGAAATTTGGGAGGTAATCAAGCTCACATACTCCAAGGTTCGAGATGCGGCTTAGATCTATGAAATCCGGGCAAAGATGGCAACCACAAAATAGGGGACCAGATCTGTCACTGAGTATGCAAATTTATTGTAAACTTTGTGGCAAGAGCTGGATCACTACCACTGTCTTAAAATGAAGTGTGGTGAAGATGCAGCCTTACACAAGAAGTTTGTGGAGAAAGAGCGGACATATGATCTCCTAGTTGGCCTGAACATGGAGTTTGATGCGGTAAGGGTGCAAATCCTTGGTAAGGAGGATGTGCCATCTTTAAATGAGGTTATTTCTATTATTTGTGCAGAAGAAGGAAGAAGGGGTGTCATGTTGGAAACTGCTCCAACGGAGGCGTCAACTTTGGTATCTTTGAATACTCATGGTCAAGGTAAGGGACGAGAGGAAAAGAAGGCTATGGATCGGGATACTCTATGGTGTACCTTCTGTAAAAAAACTTAGGCACACCATAGAGGTGTTGGAAGCTCCATGGAAAGCCTCCCAAGAGTGGGCCACTAAAAAATCAAGGCCAAGTGTACAAGGCCAATGGTCACCAACAATCAAACCAGAAGGGATCTAAACAAGGAGACACCCTGGAGTTTAATCGGGCAGAGATTGAAAAATTAAAGAATCTCTTGAAAAGGGGACTACAAAAGGGGGTGCTTGCTTTCTGGCTCTCACAGGTATCTCTTTTAATTCTCTTGCTCTATATGCTTCAGGAAAAAATCCCACTACCTCTTGGATTTTAGACTCGAGAGCTACAGATCATATGACACCTTTTTCTCATCACTTTACTACCTATAGCCCTTGTTCTAGTTCCTGAAAAATCACCCTAGGTGATGGTTCTTTAACCACTGTTGCTAGCCAAGGAGATGTTATTCTTAATAAACATCTCACCCTCAAAAATGTGCTCCATGTTCCCAAACTATTTACTAACCTAATCTCCATCCAAAAGCTTCTCTTAAACACTAATTTCAATGTTATGCTTTATCCAACCCATTGTGAGATACAGGAACAGGGCACAAGGAAGAGGATTGGGCTTGCTAAAGCTAGGGCCGGGTCGTTCGACCATGAGGGATCGAATGGATAGGACAACACAAGGGCAGATTCCTCCTATGTCATGCTTAGTTCAGTCCAACAAAGATCTAATATAGCTACACCATTACAGATTTGGTCATCCTCCTTTTTTACTCTTAAAATGATGTTTCCATAATTGTCTAGGGGTCTAAGTGTCAACAATTTCCATTGTGTTGTTTGTGAGTTTGCAAAACATAAGAGAGTTTCTTTTGCTTCATCTAATTAAAGGACTAGTTCTCCATTTACCTTAATTCATAGTGATATTTGTGGGCCCTCATCAATTCCTAATATTTCTGGAGCAAGGTGGTTTGTTGTCTTTGTTAATGATTGTACTAGAGTAATATGGCTATATCTTTTGAAAACTAAGGCTGAAGTTAGTAATATTTTCCCTACATTCTACAATATGATTAAAAAGCAGTTTGGGATAGGTTTCAAAAGGGTTAGATCAAACAATGCCAAGGATTTTTTCAATCAATCCCTCTCTGTTTTTTTCCAACATAAGGGTATCATCCATGAATCATCTTGCCCTTACACTCCTCAATAGAATGGAGTGGCTGAGAGGAAAATTGGGCAACTTCTTAATGTTATTTGAGCACTTCTATTCCACCAAAATGTTCCCAAACATTATTGGGGAGAAGAGCCCTAACAGCCACATTTCTTATCAACAGGCTGCCCTCTCAAATCCTTGGATCTTGCAACCCAATTCAATTGTCAACCAAGTTCTTTCCTGACGCCATGTGTCTAGTCAAGGGTTGAAACCTAAAGTATTCAGGTGTGTTTCATTTGTCCATATTCCAATTGTTAATAGGGCTAAGTTAGATCCCCAAGCTTTAAAATGCATGTTTCTTGGGTATTCATCTACTCAAAAGGGCTATCGATGTTATCATCCCCCTATAAAGAAATACTATGTGTCAGCCGATGTCACGTTTTGTTGACTTATCAGAATGCTAAGAGATCTGCTTAGATTAGGAATGATTTCTAATTATCATTTAGGAATCTTTCCTAATTATCATTTGGGAATCTTTCCTGATTATGTCCATATGTATCTTAGTGTATATTTCCTTCTTTGTGTTTTAATTTGTTTCCTTAGAGATAGTTTCCTTTTTGATAGTTTCCAATTTTTATGTAAATCCGTGATATCAATCAATCAATCCATGCAAGATTGGGATTGACAAGTTTCCTATTCTATTGATTGATTCCTTTCTCTAGATTAGGAATGTATCTTATGAATATTGTTGTATCTTTCCATCTTTTGATTTGTATCCTAAATTGTACAGTTTCCAAACGTAGATTTAGAAACTTTCTTGTTTAGTTTTTTAGGAACTTTCTAACTGAACAGGAAGATCA
Organism: Diospyros lotus; assembly: GCF_014633365.1. Lineage (NCBI taxonomy): Eukaryota > Viridiplantae > Streptophyta > Magnoliopsida > Ericales > Ebenaceae > Diospyros > Diospyros lotus. Next base: position 497,287 of record NW_026267115.1, on the reverse strand, counting down.
ACAGCATGTATCCCATTGATTTGAATAAGATTGAAGGATTATTTCTCACCTTTTTTAACAAAAACCTTGACAAAAGAGTTGATTACAGCCTCCAATTCACAAGTCCTCAGAGATCCCCAGTGAAAGTCCTAAGGTGCTGCCACAAACCAAGGATGGCTAAGATGATATGGTCAAGGAAGCATACTTGGGTGGGCAAGATCCTGATAGAAAAAGCAAGGCCCTGACTGCCACATCATTGGGGGAATGGACACCTCTCAACAATGAGCATCCATCTCTAGACCTCTGTATCCAGAAAATGCTAATACCATAGAAAATTGCAATTTGGTATGTATGTTCCAAAACCTGCTAGATTTATGTACCAAAACAGTGAATTCAGCAATCCTGAAGCTTTTCAATAGTTGAATTATTTCATTGGGTATCTAATTCACGAAAAAGAAAATAACTGACAAGATATCTTAACTTATGTTGGACAAGATTAGGCATTCAAGTTTAAAAGGATAAGTTGGTTGGATAAGATAAGGATTTACAAGGAAGTATGGTAGATGGCATAAACCTCCAAGATTCAAGGTGTCAGATCCAAGGTTATTCTAGTAAATTGAAAGTAAAGAGGAAGAATTCAGAAGAAAGTTGGGAGAGAATTGAGAGTCGGAAAGAACGAAAGAATTCAATCTTCAATTGCCTGCCTCCTTTCTCGTACAACCACCCTTTTATAGGGTTCACCAACTACCTTTCAGTTGCAGTAACTGAAACCCCCAACAGCCCTGTAACAACCCAACAGCCTCCTAACAGCCATAGCTTCTAACTGTTTTACAACACCAGGCAACCACTAACTGTTTCTAACCAATTCACACAACAACCACCCCTCCAATTTACACAATTACCCATCTCATAGCCTAGGGTCGTGACACAAGGGAGAAATTCAAGTTTGAAACCAGAAGATAACAGACAGCATATTTTTTAATATTAGTTACTGTTTTTAAGTTTGAATTTGCTCCTATTTTCTAGGAGATAAAGTAGCATTTTGTCTTGTATAAATAGCTTCCTTCAGATTCAATAAAATTTCAAGTAAGCTTTCAAAAATTAAGCTTATTTCATGGTATCAGAGCATGGTTCCAGTCATCTAGATCTTAAGGTCTAGGCTATTTACAAAATAATGACCGAAGCTCTACCAAACCCAACCATAACCGAAGCCTCAACCCTGAGTTCTCCTAGCTCTCATCACCAAAATTCTCTACAAATCCCATTGATAACCATCCTCTACAGATTACTCAACATAAGTTGAATGAAAATAATTTCAGAAAATGATTTCAATCAGTATTGCTTGTAATCAAAGGGGAAGGCAAAGCTAAATACTTGACAGGATCCATTTCCACTCCACCAACCACAGCAGCCAATTATGGCATCTAGAAGCAGAAAACTCGACTATTATGGCTTGGCAAATCAACTCTATGGAGCCAAGGATCGGGAGAACCTATCTTTTCTACAAGACAACAAAGGAGATTTGGGATTCAGTCCAAGAAATGCACTCAGATTTGGAGAATTCCTCTCAATGTTTTGAAATCAGGTCAGCTATTCAAACAACCAAACAAGGTAATCTAAATGTTACATAATACTTTAACATTTTGGTTGAGTTATGGCATGAAATGGATTTATTCTACATTGTTAGTTGGGAGTGTTCAACTGATAGCACCAAATATAATAAAATGGTAGAAAAAGATCGTGTTTTTTATTTTCTCCATGGTCTTTAACTCTGATTTAGATGAAGTTTGTGGAAGAATATTGGGTACTAAACCCTTACCTACACTTAGAGAAGTGTCTTTTGAGGTAAGGAGAGAAGAAAGAAGGAGAAAGATAATTCTTAATCAACAGACCGACTCTATCTTCTTTTTTTTTTTTTTTTAGATAACGCCCTATCACTGGCGCTCCTGCCACCCTGCACCAGGAGCTACACGGAGGAGATAAATCGGGATGTGCCTCGCATTGGCTAGGGTTCGATCCCTCGTCCAATCTGAGGGCCCCACAAGCATCACCCCAGACGCGCATCAGGACGGCCTTTGCCAACTGAGCTATGCCTTGGGGGCACAGACTGACTCTATCTTAATTCATCATAACTCTACTCTTGCTATTATCAAACAAGGGGAGACTTTGTCAAGAAATCAAGGGAAGGACAAGCAGTGGTGTGACCAATGCAAAAAAAAAACCCTTACCATACACAGGAGACATGCTGGAAGATTCATGGCAAACCTGCTAACTAGAAGCCGAGAAACAAGAGGGAAACAACTAGATCAGCCTATGCTGCTAAAGTTTCCACTGAATCCAATAATAGCTTGAATCTAAACCTATCAGAAGAGAAGATTCAAACCTTGAACAGGCTGTTAAATCAAGGTATAAATCCCTCAAGTCCTCCTACTCCTCAGCCGACAGCTTCCATAGCCTTACAAGGTATTCCTCATTACTCCTCAGTCTCACGAAAGCTTCATAAAAATGTGTGGATAGCTGATACAGGTGCATCAGACCATATGTCAAGTTTAGCTAACTTGATGATGGATTATACACCTTGTAACACAACTATTGATATTTCCGCGGATGATGGCACAACCTCTCCTACTTTGGGGTTTGGAACAATGCGTTTTTCAAAACTAAAGTTGAAATTTATCCTATATATACCAGGATTGCAGTGCAATTTACTATCAGTCAATAGACTTACAAGAGATATGAATTGAAGTGCAACTTTTTTCCCATTCTACAATATATTTCAGGGCCGAGCTCTGGGGATGATGATTAGTAATGCTAAGGCTAGAGATGGCCATTACTATATGGCAGAGGATGTTCCAAGTTCTTCAACAAATAAAGTTGTCCTTAATGTAACAGCTAATGCCAATGTTCTATTATAGCATAAACGTTTAGGACACCCTAGTTTTCCATACCTAAAATCCTTGTATCCTCACATTTTCATAAATAAAGAACAATCTTTTACATGTGAGTAGTGTACTCTTGCAAAACAACCTCATTCTCATCACTCTATACAATCCTATAAACCATCTAAACCTTTTCACTTGATCCATAGTGATATTTGGGGTCCTTCTAAACATTTCAATATCTCTGGTTCTAGATGGTTCATAACCTTCGTTGATGATCATACTAGAGCTTGTTGGGTTTATCTTATGAGGGAAATCAAAGGCCAACAACATTTTCAAAAGGTTTCACAAACTCATTTTGAATGTGTTTCAAACTCTTATTCATATTGTTCGAACTGATAATGGCCGGGAATATTTTTCTCATGATTTCACTATCTCTCTTAACATAGTGTCACAACAGCACTTCCTATTAGCAGTAATTTTTATTTTTTTTTTATCATGCTGTAATTCATAGCTTATTTACTGTTTGGATTTACTAGTTATTGTTGTAATTTCTAGAATAGTTGTTAGCTATTTGTTAGCCATAGATTGCCACGTGTAAAGGGGCTTGAATAAGACAAAATATATTGTTATAGTCATTGGACAGGAGGGAATCCCCTGTGGCAACAACTATCCTACCGAGTATATCACCTTCCAAGTCTCTCTTAGAACGGTAACTGGAATGAATAGCAATTTTTGAATTCCTCTCTACTCTCTTTCTGTCTCTCACTCTTCTAAATTCTTCTCTTTCTCTCTGTTTCCTTTGCAAACCGATTCCATCTTCCTAATTCCAACTAAATTACGAGTGTGATCCTCTTGTCACCTCACTACCGTGACAATTTGGTATCAGAGCATCGATTCTTGTCCAAAGCTGCTAGGTTGGTGCGATGGTGGAAGGAACCCACATGAAGAACTTCAAGACACAATTGCAGCAAGTCAGCTCAACTGTGTCGGATTTCCAAAGTAGGATTGACCAACTGGAGATCAGGGGGGAACGAAACCATGAGGCAATCATGGTGATGGATTGCAAGTTGCAAAGTTCGTTGGAAGGAATGGAACAAAGGCTGGAAAGGTCCATGGCGAGGCTGCGAGAAGACATGGGGGTGCAGATGCAGCAATTTATGATCATGTTTACTCACCAAAACACGGAAAAAAATGGCTCCTGACTTTCCTCCGCATGAAAGAGACGATCCAATATTATCGAGAAATAGAATGAATAGGATGGAAGGAACCACAAAGATTGAGGTAGATCCTAAGGAGGGAGTTATGGGCAGGGAAAGGAACGAGCAGCCTCATGCCCATCCTCCGAGGTTTCCCATGCCCCGGATGGAGATACCGACATTCGAATGAGCTAACCCCCGGTGGTGGTTGAGGAAATGTGAGAGGTTATTCAATTGGCACAACAGACCTAGGGGGCAAAGGGTGTCATTAGCCACTGTTTACTTCAATGAAGCAATTGATGCGTGGTTTCAGGGGTGCCTTAGTGTGAGGGAAGACTACACATGGGAAGAGTTTTCTAAAAAATTATGTGAGCGTTTTGGGGAGAGGAGTATGGTGGATACTATAGAAGAGTTTAATAAGCTTAAGCAAAAAAGGAGCGTCGGGGCTTATTTACAAAAGATTGTTCATGATCTGCCACGACCCTCACTTATCAGAAACTTACTTTGTGTCAAGTTTCATGAGTGGCCTGAGTGAGAAGTTACGGCCAATGGTAAAAATGATGAGACCAAGGACAGTGGAACAAGCCTCTAAAAGTGCCCAATTACAAGAAATGTCAGTAGAGGCACTAATGAAGAAGCAAATGCAACAACAAAAAGGGGTAGTGCTGGGGACAAGCCCTGTTGGGGGAAAGAACTATCACCGAGATATGGCAAAAGGGAACCAAGGAGTAAGGAATATAGGAGGATCAAGCTCAGTTCCATATGGGGAGCAATTAAGGGAGCAAAGGAGGTTGGCTGGTCTTTGTTTTTGATGTGGTGACTAGTACCACCCTGGGCATCAATGTAGGAGGCAAATTCTGCTACTAGAAGGGGATGAAGAGGAGGACCCAGGGAAAACAGAGGGAGAGGACATTGGGGAGGATGGAAAGGAAGATAATGGGGAGATCTCAATTCATTCTCTAAAGGGGGTAGCTAACAATAAAATTATCAAGGTGGAGGGACAAGCTAACAGGTGTAATTTGATTATTCTAATTGATAGTGGGAGTACCCACAACTTTCTTAATGAAACACGGCTAAAAGACTCAAGTGTCAACTCACGGGAACCCCACCCTTGAGCGTGACAATGGCCAATGGAAGTCGAATGATGAGTAATTCAGCCTATAATGGCTTTGGTTGGGAGATGCAAGGAGAGAGGTTTGAGGCAAACCTAAGACTACTGTAGCTAGGGGGTTGTGATGTAGTTCTTGGCGTAGATTGGATGAAAGGGGTGAGCCCCATTGACTTTGACTTCAACCGGATGGAGGTCTTCTTTGAGAGGGAAGGGAGGAAGATGACATTGACAAGGGGAAAAGAAACGGGGGCATGCAAAATGATTTTTGGGAAAAGATTGCATAAGGTGATCAAGGGAAAGTGGAGTCAACTGGCAAATCTATTCTCAATTGTGGCCCTAGAGGATAGCCACGTTGAACAAAGGGGGCAAGGAGAGATATTCTTGATAGTTAGCACACCCCAAGGTATGTCTGACTAGGTACATCACTTAGATTCTCTTAATACATTCCTGGAAGATTATGAGGATTTATTTGTTAAGCCCACATCCCTTTCTCCTACCCGAGTTTTTGACCACACTATAAACCTAAAGCCAAACATGGAACCGATTAACATTAGGTCTTACCGATATTCCCCAATCCAAAAGAATGAAATCGAGAAAATGATTAGGGATATACTTCAGCAGTCTATCATCCGCCTTAGCCAAAGCCCTTTTACTTCCCCTGTTTTATTAGTTAAAAAGAAAGATGGATCATGGCAATCTTGTGTGGATTACCGCCAACTCAATGCCATGACCATCAAGGATAAGTTCCCTATACCCCTTGTTGAAGACCTTTTAGATGAATTACACAATGCCCAATTCTTTTCTAAGCTTGACCTACGTTCTGGTTATCACCAAATTAGAATAAGGCCCGAGGAAAAACATCCTTTAGAACCCACCATGGGCACTTTGAATTGTTGGTGATGCCATTTGGACTCACCAATGCCCCAGTGACTTTTCAATCCCTCATGAACAGAATTTTTGAACCCTTCTTTCGAAAATTTATATTGGTATTCTTTAATGATATACTCATTTATAGCCCTACATTTGATCAACACCTATCCCACCTAAAGACCACCCTTGAAATCCTCAAGTCTAATCAACTCCTTATTAAGAAATCTAAGTGTGTTTTTGGTCAAGGGCCGGTTGAGTTTTTGGGGCATATCATATCCTGGGAAGGTGTTAGCATGGACCCAAGAAAAGTAGAGGCTATGGTGACTTAGCTAAGGCCTACATCGGTGAGAGGTCTAAGAGGATTTTTAGGATTAACCGGATACTACCACCAGTTTGTGAAGGACTACGGGGCCATCAGCAAGCCCCTAACAAACCTTTTAAAGAAAGGGGGATTCAATTGGGGGCCCTTAGTTGAAGAGGCTTTTAAGAAGATGAAGGGGGCCATGAGCAGGGTGCCGGTCCTAGGGCTGCACAACTTTAAAAAACCTTTTGTTCTAGAAACCAATGCAAGTGGAACGGACATCGGGGCAGTGCTGGTACAAGAAGGACGGCCATTAGCATTTTTTAGTCAAGTCTTGAGCCCTAAGCATTCAGGGCTCAGCATCTATGAAAAAGAATTTATAGTTGTATTGATGGTTGTTGACAAGTGAAGGCATTATTTGAAAGGGGGAAGATTCATAATTAGGACCAATCATGAAAGCCTAAAGTTTTTGTTACAACAGAAACTACATACTCAGCTACAAAAGAAAGGCATATCTAAATTAATAGGCCTTGATTATACCATACAGTATAGGAAGGGAAGAGAAAATATTGTGATTGATGCTCTATCAAGGCGCCATGAGGAAGGGAGTGCAACAGCCATAACCCTGGTGGTCCCGGAGTGGTACCAAGAGGTGATTGACAGCTATGAGGGAGATGAGAAGATAAAAGGGCTGCTGGAAAGGTTGTCTACAGGATCCACAGAGGTAGAAGGGTACACCTTAGTGGAAGGAATGTTGAGATACCAGAGAAGAGTGGTGATTAGGGATAATGCATAACTCAAGGGTAAAATCATGCAAGCCTTACACGAGTCTCCTCTAGGAGGGCACTCGGGAGTGCAAAAGACCTACTTGAGAGTGAGCCAGCTCTTTCATTAGTCGGGAATGAGAACAGAAGTTAAGAGGTTTGTGATGGCTTGTGACACCTGCAAGAGGTGTGAGTCAAAAATGGTAGCCTACCCGGGGTTATTACAGCCATTGCCTATTCCCAACCAAGTTTGGTCAAGTGTATCCATGGATTTTGTGGAAGGGTTACCCAAATCAAGTGGACTGGTTTACCAAATTTGCTCATTTTATAGGGTTAACTCACCCTATACAGCTCAAGAAGTGGCTAGGGCCTTCTTAGACTAAGTGATTAAGCTGCATGGGACTCCTAAGTACATTGTTTCAAACCAAGACAGAATTTTCACTAGTTTGATGTGGCAAGAACTCACGAGAGCCTTAGGAACTAAACTGAGCATGTATACAGCATACCATCCTCAATCAGATGGACAAATTGAGAGAGTGAACCAAAGCTTGGAGACCTATCTAAGCTGCAATTGCTTTTTACAGCCTAAGAAGTGGCATAGGTGGTTATCTTTGGCTCAATGGTGGTATAACACCAACCACCATTCTTCTATCAACACGTCCCCCTTCGAGGCCCTATTTGGATACAAACCACCTATCCTACCTATCGTGGAAGGAGGCTCTAATGTAGCAACAGTGGATGACTATCTACAGCAACGAAGAAGGGTATCACAACAGTTGAAGCAGGAACTAGCAGCTACCCAAAATCGAATGAAACAAACAGTTGACAAGAGAAGGAGTGAGAGGGAGTTTGATGTAGGGGACGAGGTGTACTTGAGGTTGAGATACCCACATTTAAAGTCAATTACTCATGGAAAGGTAACTAAGCTTAGTCCCAAGTATTTCGGGCCTTTTCCCATAGAGGCTAAGGTAGGAAGAGTGGCATACCATCTGAGGCTACCAGTGTTTCATGTGTCCCTTCTAAAGAGTTCCGTGGGAGCACAACCGGTGAGTACTGTCTTACCTATACTTCCTAGAGAAACTAACAAACTAGTGGAACCAAAGGCTATCATTGAAAGAAGGGTGATATACAAGCACGGGGCTCCCCTGATTCAAGTTTTGGTCAAATGGCAAGACAGTTCGTCTGATTGCAGCACTTGCGAGTACCTCCCAGACCTCCTAAGTTAGTTCCCGAGGGCTGCCAGCCTCTTTAACATTTCTTGAGGACAAGAAATCGGTTAAGGGAGGGGAAATTGTCACGACAACACTTCCTATTAGCAGTAATTTTTATTTTTTTTATCATGTTGTAATTCATAGCTTATTTACTATTTGGATTTACTAGTTATTGTTGTAATTTGTAGAATAGTTGTTAGTTGTTTGTTAGCCATAGATTGCCACGTGTAAAAGGGCTTGAATAGGACAAAAATATTTTGTTACATCCGTTGGACAAGAGGGAATCCCTTGTGGCAGCGACTAAACTACCGAGTATATCACCTTCCAAGTCTTTCTTGGAATAGTAACTGGAATGAATAGCAATTTCTGAATTCCTCTCTACTCTCTCTCTCTGTCTCTCTCTCTTCTAAATTCTTCTCGTTATCTCTCTTCGTTCTCTCTGTTTCCTCTGCAAACCGATTGCATCTTCCTAATTCCAACTAAATTAGGAGTGTGATCCTCTTGTCACCTCACTACCGTGACACATGGTATATTTCATCAAAGGTCATGTCCATACACCCCTCAACAAAATGGTGTGGCTGAAAGAAAGAACAAACACCTACTTGAGGTAGCCCGAGCTATGATGTTTACTACCTATGTTCCTCATTCCTATTGGGGGGAAACTGTTCTCACAGTTGTTTATCTAATTAATCGGCTTCCCTCTAAAACCCTACAATTTAGAACTCCTCTCAATACCCTTTGTGATCTATATCCAAATGCTCATCTCCTCTCTTCCATTTCTCCAAAGATTTTTGGGTGTACTGTGTATGTTCACAACACTAATCCATCTCGGACCAAATTAGAACCAAAGGCACTCAAGTGTATCTTTTTTAGGTATTCTCCTTCCCAAAAAGGATACAAGTGCTATTGTCCCTCCTCTCAAAAATTCTTTGTGTCCTCTAATGTCACATTCTATAAGGATCACCCATTCTATCCTCCAACATCTTCTCTAGAGAAGACTAACAATACAAAGTGGAATCCTCTCATCTCTCTTCCTCTGCTTGATTCTCCACTGCCAATATGTTCTCAAAGGGGAGCATCACCAGCATCAACTCCCTACAACATACTGGCAGCTCCTACCTCTCCTGATTCACACCTTGATCCACACCCCCATGATACTTCTCCTATTACCGTTATGCCCAATATGCCAATCTCTGCCACTCATCCTCCTACTCAACAACTGATAGTCCTCTACTAGTTTATTCCAGACGACCTAAAGGTCATCAAGAACCTCAGCCCAATCAGCCATCACTTCTAGAGGTTGGTCCATCTAAGGACAACACTACTACAAGGATGAATGATTTGGATTGGGTTGTTCCTATTGTCTCCTTAGTTCAGTGTGTTTGTTGCAAGCATTAACAACATTGAAATTCCCAAAACTATTCAACATGCTATGAAGGATCCTAAGTAGAAGGCTGTTGTTCTGGAAGAAATGAATGCCTTGGTTGGAAATAATACGTGGGATATTGTAGAATTGTCCTCAAATAAGAAGGTAGTCGAGTGTAAATGGGTATTCACAGTGAAACATCATGCAAATGGGAGTGTTGAAAGATATAAGGCTCATTTGGTTACACAACTTATGGGATCAACTATAAAGAGACTTTTACTCATGTGGCTAAGTTAAATTCTATCCGGGTATTACTTTCTATTGTTGTTAATTTAGAGTGGCCTTTATTTCAATTTAATATTAAAAATGCCTTCCTTAATGGTGATTTGGATGAGGAGATATATATGATGGTTTCCCTAGGGTTTGAATATGAAGTTGACAGTGGAAAAGTCTGCAAACTTAAGAGGTCTCTATATGGGTTAAATAAATCACCAAGGGCCTAGTTCAAGAAGTTCAGCATGACCCTAAATCGGTTAGTGTATAAATAGGGGCAAGCGAACCATACCTTGTTTATAAAACACACATCATATGGATGGAAAGCCATATTAATTGTCTATGTGGATGATATTATAGTGACAAGAGATGATATGCAAAAAATAGAAAGCTTGAAGAAGCAATTGAGAGCTAAATTTGAAGTCAATGACCTAGGAACAATGAGGTATTTCCTAGGAATGGAGGTGGCTTAGAGCAAAGAAGGTATGTTCATCTCACAGAGAAAATATACAATGGAATGGATCTATTGAAAGAAATAGGAATGCTAGGGTGCGACTTGTTGGAACACCCCTAGAAAAAGGCTGGCAATCTAAAGAAATCGATGATACCCCAATAGAAAAGGGAAAAGACCAACAGTTGGTCGGAAAATTAATCTACTTATCCCTTACAAGGTCGAACATAGCCTATGCAGTGAGTGTGATAAGTCAATACATGCATTCTCCAACTCACAGACAAGAATGTTGTGTTTCATGTCTTGAGGTATCTAAAAGGGACACCTGGAAAAGGATTATTGTTTCGAAAAACTGAGGAGAGGGGATTTGAGGGCTTTGTTGATGCAAATTCGACAGGATCAATTGAGGATGGCCGGTTAACTTCAGGTTATTGTACCAAATTATGGGAAAATGTGGTTACATGGAGAAGTAAGAAACAATGAGTGGTTGCTCATAGCAAAGCTAAGGAAGAATTCTAAGCTATAGCTCAAGGAATTTGTGAAGTGATTTGATTAGAAAGGTTGATGGAAGACTTAATGATTCTTTTGTCATAGCAAACAAAGGTGTCTAGTGATAGTAAATCAACAATCAGCATTGTTAAAAATCCAGTTTAGGATGATCGCATGAAGCATGTGAAATAGACCGAAGTTTTATAAAGAGGGAAATTGAGGAAGGAGAAATTAACCTATCTTATATTCCTACAACAAGTCAAGTGGCTGATGTGTTTACAAAAGCCATGGCAAGAACAGGTTTCGAACTGCTAATTGGCAAGCTAGGAATGACAAATATCTATTCTCTAGCTTGAGGGGGAGTGTTGGACGAGATTACGCATTCAAGTTTAAAAGGATAAGTTGGTTGGATAAGATAAGGATTTAAAATGAAGTCTAGTAGATGGGATAAACCTCCAAGATTCAAGGGAGAAATTCAAGTTTGAAACCAGAAGATAACGGACAGCATATTTTTTTAATATTAGTTACTGTTTTTAAGTTTGAATTTGCTCCTATTTTCTAGGAGATAAAGTAGCATTTTGTCTTGTATAAATAGCTTCCTTCGGATTCAATAAAATTTCAAGTAAGCTTTCAAGAATTAAGCTTATTTCAACTTATAATAGTAATACATGCAAGCCTGCCTTTATCATACCAAATCCGAGAACATGTGGCATACTATGTTCTTAATCCAATACCACATACTAGAACAAGTCACATTCTAGATAACATACTATAGACAAGGCATAATGGGCTGGCAGAGCTGAGGAAGGAAAGACAAGCTATTGAGGGCAAGTGTACTGAACATATGCCATGACCCAAGGAATAATAAATGGGCAATATGGTAATAGGTTAATAATAGTTGTTAGGAGATATTTTCGCAATTGGTTAGGAGCACATGGGTGAGTTGTGTATGTTGTTAGGAGTCAGATATGCCTATATAAGGCTACTGTAAACAAATGGGATTTTTCATGCTTGAATTGATAAATGAAACTCTTATTTTTCTCTCTAGAATTCTCTCCCAACCTCCCTCTCGTATCTCTCCGGAACTCCCCCTCATTTCTCTCTAATTTCTTTCCCCACTTCTGCCCAATTTCCCTCTCCAATCATTATGTTATTGGTTCTATTAAATCAGATCCTTCTGATTGCCAACCCTAGGTCCACGACAAGATGGTATCAAGCTGACGATTCTCGGTTGTGATTCTAGTTAGTCAATCATAGTAAAATTGGTCACTGGAAGCGAGTTCCGACGGTGATTATCAGATATTGATAGGCGATTGTTTCCAATTCGATTCGGAGGATATTAAAATTAATAGTGATCAAGAGAAAGCAAAGCAGTTCTCGCCAACTGCATCATTTAATCCTAAGCAGTTCGAAATTGAAAGACGGAGCAGCGTCAAGAGGTGACGGATGGAACTCGGGTAATTCTCGTTCTAATCTTAAAGGCGAAACGGGCCAAGGGAGTTCCGACAACGGCTCCAAGAAGATTGCAACAAAGCCAGGGTTTTTTTGCCACATCAGTGATTGACTGATTTGATTCCAAGCGATCTTAAGGCACGATTCTAAAGCAAGGACAGCGGTGTTGTCACGAGCCGATTAAGTACGACACGTGGTGCAGTAAGGCAATCCGAAATTGGAATTGAAGGATGAAACAGCTCTAGGCTTGCGACTCCTAACCGCTGTTAATTTGCAATTCCAACGGTGGGTGGCTCTAGGTGAGGATTAGGCTTCAGTTATGGGCTTTCGATTCCTCTTACTGTTGCTAAATTCTGTGGGGTCTCGACCAAATTACAAGAGGTGAAATTCCAAAATTGCAAGACCGATTGGGTGGTAGGAGGTGGACGAGCAATTATGGCCCAAATTGAGAAGGCTTAAGCCGACTTGGTCGGCGGTGTTTCCGGCGACTCAGGTGATCCAGTGACAGATTCAACGGAATTGGAAGTTCCAACAAGTGACCCTCGACTGCTAATTTCAAAGGTGATTGCAATTTGCCACTTATTGGATCAATTTCAGAGGTGATTGTTATGAGGTAGTCACAATAGGGAAGTCTAGGAATTAGGATGGAAAGAGCTTCAGTTTCTTGGCCTATTGCTTTTCCTGCTTGTGAGATTTCGTCCAGGATGAGTAGTTCACGTATGAGACCAATGGAGTCTCAATTGTAGCATAAGAATGCTGCATTTTCAGTGGGATGTCCTGCTCATGAAGCCATGGGAAGCAGTGCATGCATGAGGCAATTGGAGCCTCAATGGCAACAGAAGAAGGCTGCATTTTCAATCGGCAACAACAAGAATCATGAGCAATTTAGCCAAAGGAATCAGGCACGGAAAAAGTTGAATAATGAGTCTAGCCGAATTGACAAGGGAACAAGCAGTGGGATACATGGACAATGCAAGGAATTTGGTCATATGTTACACGAACAGTTGTAGAAGTTTGCTATGACACTAACTAAGAAGTATCATTATAGCTTTCCCGCAGAATTCTTTGATAATTATCGCAGAAGTTTTAACAAAGAGAAATTTCTTAAAATGGAGCAACTGAAGGAGAAGTCAAGGTGGCGGGAAACTGATTCACTACTTACCTCCAATGTGAAGTGGAAGAAGTATATCGATTTAGGTGGAATTGACAAGGAAGGTGACTGTAAGAACAGTGCTGGCAGCAACCACAGAAATCCCAAGGGTTTGGTCCGGGGTGTGTGGGCAAAAGGAGAATTAAAGGAACACACCGATCCCTTTGAAAAATAAGTTCTTGATGAGGATGTTCCAAATGATAATCATGGAAGTTCTAAACTAGAGATTAATGATACAGCCAGTCGAATGATAGGGATAACAGGAGGCAACAAGGAGTTTTTGGAATTGGGAAGCGGTCTACAATTCTCCATTGCTGCAATTCCAGGATGTTGCTGATATTTTTACAGCAGAGCATGGTCATGGGTTGAAAGGGAAGACAATAATTGCAACTATGGATGTAGATCTGCCACCCTTACTTGTATTGGACGGTAATGAACTACTAACGAAAGTCACGAACACGGATAGTCTTTACGTTGGACTCCAAGTTTCAGCTACTAAGTATGTATGTCTGGAAGTTGCTAATCATGTCCTCAGATTGGAGATCAAACTTGATGGGACAGCTATTACCGAGGATGGTTGTATTAGGCTTGAATTCGATAAAGTTTCTCCTATGGAAGTTTTGGGGCAACTTGGGCCTAGAATTGATCCTAGGAACCTAAGAACGAAGAAGAAGAGGCTTAGAAGGAGCAAGAAGGAAAGCGAAATGAAACAGATTGACAAAGCAAGCATTGGATGACGAGCCAGGGCTACGTGCTGCAAGTTCTTCCGAGACAAGAACTCTCTCAAGGAGAGGGGGAATTGTCATGACCCAAGGAACAATAAATGGGCAATATGATAATAGGATAATAATAGTTGTTAGGAGATATTTTAGCAATTGGTTAGGAGCACATGGGTGAGTTGTGTATTCTGTCAAGAGTTAAATATGCCTATAAAAGGGCTATTGTAAACAGATGGGATTTTTCATGCTTGAATTGATAAATGAAACGCTTATTTTTCTCTCTAGAATTCTCTCCCAATCTCCCTCTCGTATCTCTCTACAACTCTCCCTCATTTCTCTCTAATTTCTTCCCCCATTTCTGCCCAATTTCCCTCTCCAATCATTTTGTTCTTGGTTCTATTCAATCGGATCCTTCTGATTGCCAATCCAACCCTAAACTAAACCCTAGGTCCTTTACAACATATTGCGAGTAACTAGAAGAGATAGCATAATGACCTTTTGGCATCAAAGACGGGCTTTCCAAGTGTTATCTTAGCCAAGTTGGCTCAAAACTCTCAATGAGGGCTCAAGAAATATGATCAATGGCTCATAAGGCACCTCACACCTTATTGCCTCCTAAGCAAAAGACCTTGTTGTCTCAAGAGGTGTTTGTGGTGAACCAAGGCGTCTTCTTAAGAAAGGACAAGGTAGCGTTGCATGTGAGGACAAACATTTGCATATAAAAATTATGTATAACATCTAATATTAGTTTGTTTTTCTTTTCTTTATAACGTCCAATTATCATGTACCTAGGGTTTGGATTGGAAATTAGGAGAATCTGAGGGAATTAGGACCGAGAACAGAAAGGATTGGAGGGAGAATTAGACAAAAAGGAGCAGATAATGGACAGAACAGAGAAAGGAAGGGATTAGAGAGAAATTAGAGGGATCAGGAAAGAGACTTGATGAGAGAGAAATGAGAGAATTCAATTATCATTCCAAAACATGTCTTTCAATCCTCTAGTTGTGGCTTATATATAGCCTAACAACCTCCCACATGCACCCATGTGCAGTACAACGATAAGCATAATTGCCTATAACCAAGGACAAATATCTATAACAGAAAAGAAAATAAAATTACAATTACTGCCCTCGTAAACCCTCAAAATAGATTGTGCAATATAGTAATGCATGTAAGCTAACCACTTTTATATTTACTAATCTATACTTGGGAATCCTTGGGGTCGTGACACCAATACAAGTTTTGGCCTCGTATAAACTATTTCTTAACATCAAAACTACCACATAGACACTAAAGGTCATCCTCAATGCATGAGGCTCTCTACTTTGTGAGGATCTCGAAGGGTTGTATTTGTACACAACCTTACCCTTGTCTTTTCTTTTATTTCAACAACTCGACCCCATAATCTTCTAGTCACAAAGTAGTAACCTTACTATTGTTACCAAGATTTGGAATAGTTAATTCAATCATTATAGAAATGGTGTGTGCTCACTTAATGCTAGCACATCTAGATGATTCTAACCTTTGTTGCATCTCAAGGAAACAAAAATTTAATGGACAAATGCCTCCATAAAAAAAATGCAAGAGTTAAGTGATGAACAAAAAAGACTCACCAAGGGTCTCTACAAAACCATGGATCATTAATTAAATTTTGGTTCTATTGTATAAAGCCAAACCTGGAGTTGGTACAACAGCCATATTTTGATAAAATTTGGTCTCCATATGCATTAGGTTTCACCACATGGAAGTGAGTTTTGAAAAGAGAAATAAAGAGCTAATTAATTATAAAGAGAGAAAAGTGAAGAGTAACTAATGTTAAACCAACCTAAGGTACATGCACATTGCACTTGTCCCCCCACTAGTTCAATAAGAATGCAACACCCCCCTCCCCCCCCAAAAAAAACCAACCCCTTTTTTTGGTGTGGGAGTGGAGGGGGTGGCATTAACTGTTAGACCATTTCAAGCATGGTTTTTATATTAAGCATGTATTTTTACAAGAAAAGAAATGTCACAAGAATAATAAAATAACACCAAAAATGTTTTTTCTAATAAAAAATTCTTGCAGGAAAATATATTAGTAGAAAATGCACAAGGCAAGAAAATTTTATTTTTTTTCAAACTCAATAGAAAAATAACATGGAAACAAAACAGCAATCACCAACTAGCAACAAATTCCACCAAAGCCATTTTGCTAGCCTAAAGCACTAGATTGCAATAGTATGACAAAAAAGAAAATGTGTGCAAAAATATTATGTGCCATTCATATTTAGTTATGATAACAGCAATCACAAGCCTTAATCCCACTAGATGGGGTTGGCTACATGAATTCTAGACTTCCAGCCATCTCTACCCATGACCATATCTTCTTATCCTTCCTTCAGTTAGTTAGTCTTTATTTTTCATCTAATTTCAGGAGGGAGCAAGAGCAGATTGCATGTCGTGGTGCAGAATAATGGCCACATTCCAAAACTTTTAAAGCAAGCAACTATTCCCAGACACCTTACCATTTCACCATTGAGTCATTGATGACAAGCTATATATACCCCATGGAATTACATAGCTCTGTTGTCTTTTACATAGCACTGAATGCACAATCCAGACACCTTCCCCTAAATTATTACAAGTCATCAAATGTGTTGAATTAAGATGCAGCAGCCGTAATACCTGAAATAAGTACGTCAAAAATTTTTCTTCAAGGTTGTCAATCTCTCCCGGAGATAAGTCTTGCTGCTTCAATTTCTGTGCCCCATGGACAGGATCAAAGAGGGAGTACAATTGCTGGAAGCACAGTAAACAGTGAGTGGAAATTTGAAACAACAAATAACCAACACATCAAAATGATAAGATCATTCATGCTGGGAGAAGAGAAGATTTCATTTTGATACAGAAAATGAGACATGAAAATACCATCAGATCCTCAAACTGTAGAAGATACCAAGCACGAACTGTGTACTCAATTCTCTTGCAAAGCTTTAAAAATTCTTGCCGGTCAGAACTATGTTCTGCAGATATAACAAAATTGTAGCAAGTAAGTCCATCAGAAGTTAGTTTGAAATCTAATTGGATTGAGCAATTCAACATTCACGCATGAAACAAGAAAGAGGGGGGGGGGGAGTTTATTGTTGGGAAATGTGGCTAAAATTTTTCATTTTACTTTTAACCTTTAAACTCCGGGAAAGACAGAAGGCATGCTTGAAACACACATTGTTGATGCAGAAAATATCACTGGTTACCAATCAATTATTCATGTGGAATCCATATAAAATCCCTGTGCATGATTGCGCATGTTAGAACCGCCAATTTCAATTCCTATTGCTCTCTGAATATTAAATGCTCAATGATCTTCCCTAGCAAGTATCAATCCAATCAAGCGTAGAATCATACTCAGAATCATACTATCCATTTATCACCAAGTACAACTCAGAAGAAACTGGAGCATAGCTCATGAAAACCAGTTAGTAGACTAGCATGAGCGAACAGTGATTGAAGCACACTGCATGCAGTGACACAAATAAAATGATATTTCATATTAAAATACATTAACCAGGTGAAGAAAAGGACAGAAGATCCACAGCGGGAACTCCACTATGAAAACTACAAAAGTGTGGTAGAATTTCCAGGCAGCAAAGTAGTAATTCAAAGCCACAGGCATAATAAAAATATTATTATATAAAAAAGCAGACACCATTTTGATGCCTCACTTCTCTAAAGCTATCATAATTTTTTATACTATAATTATCCTAGAACAGTTCTCTAACGTAAGAAGTAAGCATTCTCTATCTTCAATGATTTAAAACTATTTATCTTATCATCCTGATTCTGAAGCGGTGCTTCTATTTTATTTGGACAAATTTCTCCTGAACCATATATCTTAATTTCAATTCAAATTTAAACTTGGAGGCTAACACAGTAAGTAAACCAATGGTGCAAGTTCAGGCCATGTCCTATGCGCTCATAACAGGAAGAAAGGAATTTGAAATTGAAACAAGGAAACGAACAAAGAGCTTGAATCAATACTGAATAGCAGAAATTACAAAAGCAATTTCACGATTTCAGCAAAACCAGGACCAGGACAATTGCATATACACTCATCTACGTATACGCACCAGATGCATTCATCATTCGCAAACGAAGAAATCACAGAAAAGGAAGGCGCGGAAGGAAGAAAGTACCAATGAGGTTGGCCAAGGTCATGATCAGCCTCGGCTTGAGAACCGGAATTACCGACTCCCGCTCCAATCGAATTACCTCTTTCATCTTTTTCTTGCTCTCCATTGCCTCTCCGACCGAATCTTTTCGCTAGGAAAACCTTAAATACGAGCGCCAAAGATTCGAGAGACAAGCGCGAGGGTTTCCGTTGGGAGAGGAGGCAAGGAGAAGCTTCGTACTGTGTAGAGAAACGTCGCTTTTCGGCATTCAATTCGTGACAGAGGGGAACCGAAGCAAGGAGCGTTTTAGTTAATTTTGTTCGCACAGTGGATTTTGATTTGGGCAAACACAGACGATGTAACCGATCCTGCCTCCATGCCGACAGTCACTCCACCGGCTTTGTACCGCCACAAGAATTGTGCCTAATTGCAAAGGACCCCCCGTTTATGATCCAATCGCGGTAAGCGCCCCCGGAAAATAAGTTACCAATTTTGCCCCTGCATTTGGATGATACGAACTATGAAATTGCCGCCATGTGCAGTGAAAAATTAAAAATTGACTTGTATTGAACAATTAAAAAATATAATATTTAATTTGTAAAATATATAATGTTAAAATTTAATATTTTAATTATTAAAACTTATTATTTTAAATTTTTATCGTAACTAAAAATAAACGAAAGCGTTATTTATACTATGTAATCATATAAAAAAAATTATGTTAATGACATACATTAAATTAGTCTTAATATATAAATATGATATTTAATTCTTCAATAAAAATTTGATATTAATCTTTGGTATGAAAAAAAAATCAAATTTAATAAAAAATTACCTAAATTTCATAAAAAAACATAAAAATATTCAAACAAACCTAAATTTCATTTAAAAATTTTAAAATTTTCATAAAAAAATACCTAAATTTCATAAAAAGACTTAAATATTTCATAAGAAATACCTAAAAATAAAACATATAAAATGAAATTTAGTTTTTTTATTATTATTTTTAGGTCATTTATGAAAGTTTTAGGTGTTTTTATGAAATGTACATCTTTTTTGAATATTTTTATGTCTTTTCATGAAACTTTTGTCTTTTTATCAAATTTTTAGGTTTTTATGAAATTTAGCTTTTTTTAATTTTTTAGGTCTTTTTTATTATTTTTATGCCTTTTTATGAAACTTAGGTCTTTTATTATTTTTAAGTCTTTTTGTGAAATTTAGGTATTTTTTATTATTTTTAGGTATTTTTTTATGAATTTTTAGATCTTTTTATGAAATTTAAGTCTTATTTTGAAAATTTTTAATTCCTTTTATGAAATTTTTATGTATTTTCATGACATTTTTAAATTTTTTATTAATTTTTTTATTTTTTCACATTAAAATAAATATCATTTTTTTAATTATTGAGAGACCAAATGTCATATTCATGTATTAATCCTAATCTAATATATTTCGTTAACATAGTTTTTTTTTTTACATAACGTGACATCTTATATGACGTAAATAACGATTTGTTTACTCTCAGTTACAGTAAGAATTTAAACTAACAATTTTTAATAATTAAGATATTAAATTTTGACGTTTTGTATTTTAGATACCAAACACTATATTTTTTAATTATTAAATGGTCATCATATATATTATATCATAAAATGTTGATCCAAAGGATTTTATGTATTCACGTATAGAAAATATTTTTTAATTCATATATAAAGTTAAAAAATTAAAATTTACAATTTAAAGATCCATGGTTTAACTAGTTAATAGAAAATTAGAGTTGAGAAAATAGAAAGTTTAGTTTTTTCCATTCTAATTAGAGATTCGACCATTTAATAAAAAATTAAAATTCAAAATATTTTCTAAATAAGTTTTGAGTTTTATATTTTTCAATTGGAGATTCAATCATTTAATAGAAAATTGTTTGTATAATAGATAATATTTTCTGAAACAAACAAACAAGCAAGATTCTCTTTATTATTTTAAAGTCATTTTTAATTTTTTAAAATAATAAAAATATATTTACTTTGTCATTTTTTTAAATGTACTTTTAAAAACAAGAAAAATTTTTGTAAAGGAAATCTAAAATAACAAAATGGTGTTTTGGTTGTGTTGGTCCCTTAAGATATAGCTACTCAAGAGTAGGGTGAATTGAGTGATTAAATTTTTTCTTAATTTTAATAAATATTATTGATTAAAGATTTTATTATAAAATATATTTGATAAATATAATAAATTATGTTTAAAATTAATAATAAATGTAAGTCACAAGATATAAGAAAAATAAATAATATGAAGTACAACATAATTTATAGTGGTTCGGTATTTTCACACACTCCTAATCCACTCTCCCAAGATCTAACCACCTTTAGGTTTTCACTAAATCAAAATTACCAAAATTTTCACACCAGCTCACATTAGAAACTAGATACACACCTAGATTACAATAAATTTTAGGCAACCACTACACCAAGATTTTCTCCTTACTTTACATTGGAAACTAGATTCACCTAGATTTTGACGGATCTAGAAAATCTATATAATTCTCAATAATAATTTAAATATTTACAAATAATTTGTCTATACTTGAAAACAAATAAGCAATTAAAAATAAATTATACAAGTCAATAATATTTAAATAAATAAATAAATTTGTAAGCTCAAATGGAGAAGTTCGAATTTGTCGTAAAAGACTTGAAGAATTTTTCTCCTCTTGCTTTGTGGCTCTTCGGTGGATGTGCAATAATGTTTTGAGAGGCTTGGATTGTTTGGATATTTTGTTTGAGAGTGTTTGAAAGCTTTCGGGTGCTTTGAATATATAATGGAAGTACTTTGATGCTCAAAAAATAAGTTTAAGGGGTATTTACAAGCATTTTAGCCACTAAAAAAAGGGTTAATATGAGATTTGAAATTCAAAAAATGTTTAGACTTTCTCAAATAATAAGAAAATATGTCTCATCTTTAATTCAAAATAAATTTACTTTTTGCATGAGAAATTAAGATTTGAAAATTCAAATATAAGATTTTGATATATAAATGATTAAAAAAAGAAAATATGTCTAAAAATAATTTATTTTAATTCAAAATAAATTTATTTTTGGTATGAGTAAGAGAAAACATCTCTAAAAATAATTTTCTAAGCTTTTGAAATATAAATAATTAAAAAAAATGTATAAAAGCAATTCTCTTTTAATTTAAAATAAATTTATTTTTTGTATAAGTAAGAAAAAATATTTATATCATAAAAATAATTTTGTTAATCATCAAAACTTAATTAATATGAGCAAGTTGGCTCAACAGGTTGTTTTCAATCAAAACAATCTCTAAGTCTAAAACATGGAAAATATAATCAATTTTCTATGTTTTGGATCTGAAAAAGAAAAAAAAAGGAAAAAAATGAAGAAAATTTTATTCTTAAAGTTTAAAAATAAAATTATATATTTATTTAAAATTTAAAAAATATAGTATATCTATATTATAATTAAAAATATAAGATAACATATAGTATATTATTAAATATATTACAAATATTATATATAATAATATTTAATATAAATTATCATTTATTTTAATAGTAAAATATTATTAAAAATAGTTAATTTTATCATATAATAATCAAATTCATTAAATAAAATACTATAAAATAATTATTCTCAAAATTATAAATTAAACGTGTTTTGTAATTTTATATTTTAAGAAATAATTTTTTAAATAATATAAAGAACACATTTTCAGTTTTTTAAAAATATATTATTAAAATAAGAAACTGAAAATAAATTTAAAATTCAAAATTCAAAAAACAAAAAGAACGCAACCTTATATTTCCTAAATACTAAAAATCCTCTTTAATTTCATTCATTTGTATTCAATTTACATCTACCTCACCCCAAACACGATAGTTGATCATTTATCTTGTTATACCTTTTATAGGTCTCTTACCTGCTATAAATTATTTGATTTTGTCGTTTGTATAGTTTTGATTTTTTTTATCTTATTTTTGTTTTTTCTTTACAGTCCATTTGATTCCAAATTAAATAGTAGTATGATAAAGTTAACTATAGGATAAAATAGCAATACTATCTTGCGTTTTGTAAAAAATGTATTATTTGAAGTTATATTTATACCATATTTGGTGTATGAAAATGTGAATAAAGCATTAAGTGGTATTTGTCCTATAATTATATTTTCATATATATAATTATATATTTTATGGGTGTTTGTATTTCATATATATACAATTACATATTCACATTTATATAATCACATATATATATATACATAAAAGAATACAAGCTCCACCCAATGTGGCCAAAAGCTTCCAAGACCTCATCGTTGACAAACAAAGAGAAAAAGATAATGGAAAGAGAGGAAAAAAAGAAAATGGAGAAAGAGGATCAACATAACCAAATATAGAGATGGAAAACGTGACAATTGTTGTATGAAAGATTAACAAAACTCTTCGAAAGTTAGAACAAGATCTAGAAGAGAAATTGGCGGGTAGAATCAGATCTATAACAAAAACCAATAAAAGAAATTAGACATATGAAAAACAAGAAGAATGAGGAGGAGGATTGGTGTCGGGCATGGAGAATGAACTCGATATAGATGGAATGGAAAAGAGAGAAAGGAAAGATGTTGTATTTATTTGAGGGGCAAAATTGTTTAAGAAAAGTAAAATTTTAATCCCACTTTGCTCCCATTAAATAATATTTGGCTTATTGGGACCTTTCTCTTGCCTCAACAACCATGTTATTTTGGGAGTGGCACATTCCCGTGATATAGTTTGAAGCTCCAATATTGCTCAAGTCTCCATAGCTTAGCACGCTCATTTCTAGGAAGCTTTTTTGTCGTATTCATATTGATATCCTCGAGCTTATATTTCTTTTTAACTCTTTCTCTGTTTTCTTCCTTAGTATTTGATCTTCCAAGTTTATGAACACTTGAGTACGAAAATAAAACTCTATCAAGCCCGTAGGCATCTTTTATAAGAGGCTTGTGAAGAACTTTATTTCCCAAACTCCCTCAATTTACGCAACAATAGTTATCTTTTCATCTAAATTGTCAACTTCTAAAGTAGCCTCTTGGAATCGAGTTATAAACTTATGCAGAATCTTTCATTTCTCCTATTTGATGTATAGTAAATTGATGCAAGACTTCTTAACTCTATAATGACAATTAAACCTTGTTATAAATCTTTTGCTAATTCTTGAAAACTCCCAATACTTCAAATTAAGTACCAAAAAAATTAACTAATCTTTAGCAACTTTCCTGAGAGTTTGTGGAAACCACAATGTAGCAAAACCTCAATTGGAGTTTTTCAATCCATAGTAGCTATATATCCTGTAATATGAGCCATTGGATCATTCGTCCCATCATATTGCTCTAGTTGTGGGACATTAAAACGGGATGGAAACTACTCTTTAAAAATATTCTTAATAAAAGAATTTGAGGGTAAATAGACAAAAATATATCCGCGCACCTTCATCCTCACAGAGTTTTATCTTCCATTAATCGCATAAGATGTTGCAACCTTTCACCATTTGTATAAGAGAAAGATCCTTGATGTAAATTCTTTTGTAATCTTCATCTTAGTCATCATTCTTAAGATATTTTTTGTGACCACGAGAACAATCGCCTCGATAATGATCTTTATGTTGTTTGTTGCGTCTATCATCATTATCTTGATGAAAGAACTCCTCATGTTGATCTTGATGAGAATCCCTTTTACAATTTTTTTCTTCTTTCTATTTGTGTGATTCTTTTTCTAAGTTTGGATGAACACCACTTCCTTCTTCCATCACTGATTTTCCTCTGCTTAACTTAATATTAGTCAAAATCTTGTATTGAGTTCTCATAAGGATCTTTAGTGCATATTGCATTTCATCAATTTTATTCTACATCGCTCTTATTCTTCTTTCTTGTTGATTCACTACAAGAATTTCGGGTTTTAGTGAAGGAATATTTCCGTCGCTAAAACCCAAAATTTTGTCGCTAAATTAGTTTAGCGGCGAATTAATGACAGAACATATCTGTCACTAAATTTTTGTAGCGACGGATCTATCGCCAATTTAACGATGAAAATATTTTGTTCGCTAAATGAATTTTTTTAAAAATTTGGTGACGAAAATATTTTCGCCGCTGATACTGTAATTTTTTTAAAAATTTAGCAATGAAATTTTTTGTCTCTAAAACATATTAAAAAATAAAAAATTATTTAGAGACGAAGATTTTTTGTATCTAAATAATATAAAATATAAAAAATAAAAAATAAATAATTAAAATAATTATTTTATTAAAAAAATTAGCATAATGGGGAAAAAATTTAAATAATTTAGCATAAAAATTTAAATAAATATTTTTTCTGATCATTCTGTGCTTACGAAACAAAAGCACAGAATGAGCTTTCATTTGATGTAGCAAAAGTTTTGTTCACATCACTCAGTTCTAGCAAAAAAAATCAAAGAAAAAGGCTTGTTCCTTGGTTTAACACATCGAATCACAAACTACAAGTGCTAAAGCTCATAAGAGTCCCATGATGGGTGCTGATTGATGCCATTAAAGTTTTTATACCAATAGAATTTGTTGAATTGGAGCTCGTCACCTCAGTACTTCTGAATTTCGAGTTTCTTCCTCTAGAAATGACATGCAAGCATGAAGCATGATGAATTGCCTAGGGCAACTCCAGACCTACCCTCAAATGCTTAAATTAGTTGCAAAGTATGAATGATTTGAGTAGCAATGAGAGTGAGAGTGTATTTTTGTTTGGATATTTAAAATATCTCAAATGACCATGGAGATCACCAGTATGTACTTTTCTTTTCCAATGAGTTATGTAAACTAGCTAACCGTTATCCTCTAAATTATAATAATATCTCGCATTTTCTAACTTAGACCATGCCCTAACTATTAACATGGCGAACCCATTAATCCACCCTAATTAGGAGCTTAAGGTTGCATTCTCTTTATTTTTTAATTTTTAGTTTTGAGTTTTGAATTCTTTTTTAGTTTTTCGTTTTGGTAATCTGTTTTTAAAAAATTAAAAACGCTTTCTCTTTGTCATTTTAAAAATCTATTTCTCAAAACAAAAAATTAGAAAACGTGTTCTCTTTGAAATTTTGAAAATAATTTGTTAATTATATTTTATTCTATAAATTTGATTATTTAATAAATTAAAAATATTTAATGTTAATATATTATTAAAAATATATATACATTTTAAAGTTAATGAATTTTATAATATTTTTTTTCATTATAATAATAAAATATGAATAAATAAATAAATAAATGTGTTTTGAGTTTTAAGTTTGTTTTGGATGAAAACACTCAAAATAATTTTTTATTGTTTTGAGTTTTCTTTATAATTTTTTTTTTGTTTTCAAAAATGCATTTTTAAAAACAGTAAAGAGAACGCGTTCTCATTATTTTAGAAAATTAAAAATTAAAAATAACTTAAAAACAGTAAAGAGAATGTAGTCTAAAATTCTAACTCTTTGGTCCCCCTAAGCCATGTCTGTGCATTTGAACAATTATAATGAAAATGTTCAATTTCAGTTTACCATTTCTTTTTCACTCTACACGAGACCTTAGGCTTTTGAAAATTCCCCTATCCCTAATACTTGATAAATAAATAAATCCAACATAAATGTTTGTCATTTAAAATTATCACACAACTAATTTTAATTAGACTGCTATTATAATACCCCATGTTCGTATAAAGTTGCCACATAATTTTGATGAGTTTAGAATACCGAAAAATTGGTTTGATAGTAGTTATTAGTATCGAATCAACTACAGGGAATGCCTCGGAGTAAAATTATCTAAGGAAAATTATATGGACTCGACGAGCGTATCGAGATAGGATTTATGGTATCAAAAGAAATCAAATCGGGAACAGTTTTTGGTACAGCTAAAATACAGCTGTTAATTAGGCTGTAAAACCAAATCGTTGTAGGAGGCTCCCGAAAAATTAACGAAGCCCTAGGGGGCTTCGACTTTGCGTAATGAGCAACCCTTTAGTGATTTTGGGATGAATCGGCAGCCCGATAAGGTCATTGGGGCAAAAATCATCTATATCGAGTAAAATTTAAGTTATTAATTGTGAATTCTCGGTATTAAAATGCAAGTTTAATCAGTGTTTGAGGGCATGGTTACAATAAGAAAATTACCTAAGTGATATTATGATAAAATTGGGGTTTAATATATAATTTCTCTTAATTTAAAGTGTAATAAATAATTATATATATATGCACGTGCATATGAGCGTGAATGGCAGAGGCAGCTTCTGTGAATGGCCGAGATTTTTGGCTGAAAATTGGGAGATTGTGGCAACGAGATTTAAGGATATCGCAACAAGATTTGTGGAGATTTTCATATTAAATGATGTGCGTGGTGGGCAAGCAATTCAAACAGTGAAAATTATGTGAAGCCACTGCCTATAAATTGGCAGCAGTCTTGGCCGAAAGAAGCAGAGCTCCAAGATGATCAAGAGAGAGAGAGATCATGAGAGCGCTAGAAGCAACCAACTCGCGGTAGCCATGGCCGCGAGCTTCAAGCAAGCTTTAAGCGGCCATGGCCGCAAGATCAAGTAGAGCAGAGGCAGCTTATTGCGGGTGGAGGCGAGCTCGGCTGAGGCGGGAGTGACGATCAGCGAGACCAGCGGAGGCCGTAAGGAGGCAGCCGGCGAAGCGAGAAGCTCCCATGGCAGCTCGTAGCAGCAGCAGGCCGCGATGGGGGGTTTCGCGGGAGGCTAGGACGACGACGTGGGCAGTGCGAGAGAGGTCGGTGGCGACCAAGGTGACCGGTGATGGCAATGTTGGCCGAGGTAGCGGCTTGCGGCGTCGAGGGAGGCGCTGGTGCGCGAGGCGACGGCTGGGCATGGCGCAGGGGTTGCTTGCGCAGGAAGGAGAAGAAGAAAATGAAGAAGAAAAGAGAAGAAGAAAAAGAAGAAAAAGAAGAAGAAAATGAAGAAGAAGAAGAAGAAATAAAGAAATAAAGAAAAAATGGTGGTATGGTTGCTGGGGAAGAAGCAGAGGCGCGAAGAAGATGAAGTGGAGAAGAAGAGAAAAAAAAAAAAAAGGAAAGGAAAGAAAAAGAAAATAGAAGAAAAAAAATAGAAAAAATGTGGAAAAAATTCTGAAAAATAGCAAATAGAGTTTTATGGTTATTTCGAAGATTTTGGGTGAGAAAATGATTTGGGCACGCGTTTTGAGGATATGACACGCATATCGAGGAAGTTAGAGATGTTAAGTTAAGGTGAGTAAAATTCCCTAGAAAATTCTAAAAATTCAGAAATATAATTTTATGAATTTTCGTAGAGAAATATTTGAGAAAATATTTTAGAAATATTTAGTTTGGATTTATTGAGGAAAAAATAAGAAGAAATAGAGAGAAAATTATAGAAAATGCCAGAAATTATGAAAAAATAGGTTTTAATGTTTATTTAAATAATTATGGTGATTAGGATACTTTAAGGGTGAAGTTGAAGAAACTCGTGCAAATTTTGAGGTTGGCACGCAAATCGAGACAAGGCACGAATATCGAGGTAGCCCGATAAGTTTGAGAATGTAAGTGTACCGTTCAAGATTAGTGCGATTATATCTTTAAGAATGGTTACATCATATTGACATACTATGAAATGTACCCATCACGTAGATTGCATCCATGACATGACTATGAATTGCATAAATACACGTTGATATCATTGACCACTTGCAGATGAGGCCGTAGGGAGTACGAACTGGCACCGCTGCCTTACCAATGGTGCACCCATACATCCCGGCTTCGATAAGGGTGGCTGCTAAAATGGTAGGCAACATGAGGGTGCAGTTGACACCTACGAGGTAAGACATTGCATACACACATGACATGGCATTATGTACCCTTACTTAGATGATTCATCATCTAACTTCGCCCCTGGAATATTTAACGTTCCAGTTGGGACTTGCAGAGATGATTCCGAGATTGGTGATGAGTAGTGACGCGAGACGTCAAGATGCGAGTAAATGTACCATGTTATGTTGTAATATGGATAGTTTAAGAATTGTGTACATTGTATTTATCATCAGATGCTTATGTATTAACTTTGTAATGAAAGCCATGTCCAGTTATTATTGCCATGAGCATGTTCGATTTAGCTTCCGCTTTGTATTTATTTTCTAGTGTAGATATTTCGTCTAGCACTAGATACGGTTTTAGGAAATTTCGGGATAATGTAATAATAATAATAATAATAATAATAATAAATATAATAATAATAATAAATATATAGACCAAATTTTCTAAGACATAACACACCTGAGAAGGCGGGCTGTTAAAGCTATATTATGTGATTTTATCACACATCTCTTCCAAACTCTAATTAATTAGGACTCTATCCATTGATCTGGACTAAAGATTTTTTAATAGAAATGAAAATCAAATCAAATAATTTTTATATGGATGAGTAGTTAAACTGTATTTTTTTCATAATTAGCCGTATAAGAGTAATATATATATATCTTTTTAAGAAATACAACCATATCCACATAAAAACTCATACAAAAGCAAAAGAATAAACAACTCGTAGTGTTAATTGAGTTTGGAATATGACCAAGGTGACATGTGTTCTTTTTAACAAATTGTCTTGTGTCGCACTCTCTCTTTTTGGCTGACGAGAGTATTGGCTCTAGAATAATTTAAAAAGTATTGATCAAACACCAACCAAAACCATGCTTATAGGTCATATCACAAAGAATGATTTAGTGAAAATCACATTAGGGAAAAGCTATATAAGCTCGAAATTTTGGAGGCAAGTATATATGTACTTTATATATGTATATGTTGATATATATTTTCGGGAAGTATATTTTCATATATGTTGATATATATTATACGATTCGATATATACACATTTTTAAGTCAAAATAAACAATATCTTGTAAGAGAATGACTTGTATTGTGATCCCAACAAATACCCTTCTTGACCCTTACTTTATCCTCCCATTATTTATTGCTAACTTTTGAATTTTCTAAACATTGTATTATTCCTCTTTCTCACAAATAGCTTGATTTCATTTGTCATACCATCTCATTTAATTGAAACATTGAAGAATCCTTTTAAATTTAATTTAAAATAATTTTGTATTATGATTTTAAATATTGTAATTATTAAAATATTTCACAATTAATTTAATTTATTATTTATTAATAGTAATTCTTTACATCATTTACTCCTGTGATCTTTTGATAAAACATTTGTGAAAGGCTTAATACATATGATGCATTCTCAACAATTATAAAATAGGTCTAATAGACTGATTTGTCCTGAACTTATGGTCATATTTCAATATTATCTTATTTTGACATTTGTTTCAATTTAATCCACAAACCTTGACTTTTCTTTCAATTTTATTCTCAATTGGTCAAGCATGTACTTCAGCATACGTGGCGTTGAGGTAGCGTGTTATGTGTCCAATAATGGACACATCAACAAAATGTACAAGGCAAAATGATCGGTAGGTTTGGTGCTCGTGGGGCAACAGTGACCAATAGTGTCCGATGGTTACTACCAGCCATGGTCTTTCTTGCCTATCTTCGATGACTACCATGATCATGACACTTGTTTTTTACTATGGCCACGGTTGTGGATCACATATCTTTGATGGCCAATGTGAATGGGTGACCACGTTCGTTGCAGCTAGTGGGAGGTTTGTTCTAGTCGCCATCCAATAAGGGGTGCAGTAGCAATGACTGATTGGTGACAGTCTTCTTCGTTTTGGCCAATTGATGGTTTAAGCCATTGCTATGGCCAATTTCCATCATTTTTCATCAATCTCTATCATACACAACGCTGATAATCGGTGAAGCGTACAGATCAGCCACCTATGAGCCTTGTCGTCTTCTCGACATGGGTCTCGCCACGACTGTTTTTTCCCATCGTGGATGGTCGCGTATGTCGCGGTGCATTAATTCAGATGACCTTTGGTTTTCTCCCATTTCTATTATTTTTCTAATCGATTTGCTCTGTAGTCGTCGTTAATGGAAACAAGCTAGCAGCTAGAGCTGCAGACAATGAAAAATGAGGAAGAAAAAGATGACTGATAGTAGTAAAGGCAAAAACAGCAGCGACACAAGGTGAAAGGCAAAAATCCTAGGTGATTTGGAGAAGAATATGAGTTTTGACCTATTAAGTGTTAGGTCAACCTATTGGGTCGGATCTGGTTCAGCGTCAACTTGACCCATTACTTAGGGTTTCAAAATGCAGATGGCAAAACGATGTCGTTTTGCCTTGTGCATTGCAACAATATCACAACAAAATGACATCGTTTTGCTTATGTATCCACTATTAGATACATCAGTAAGCCACATCAACGCCACATATATTAGGGCACACGTTTGACTAATTGAAGATAAAATTGAAATAAAAGTTAACGTTTGTGGACCAAATTGAAATATGATAATAAATTCAAGATATATTAGTTTATTATGCCTATAAAATATGGCGTTTAGTTTTTATCTACAAAACATCAAAATTTCGTATTCTAATTATTACTTTAAATCCTTATCGTGATAGAACGTTAATGCATGTATGGACGCCTCTGTTTCCATGAGTGACACATTATGTGAATAACTTGTTGGTAGTATTTGAATATGTTGACTAGTTTGTTGTGCTCTTTTAATAATTAAAATAAATGATGTTTGGTTCATGATGTGTAAAATGTCAAAATTTTATGTCAACTACTACAAATTATTATTTTAAGTTTTTAACTTGAAACACAAAAGATGATATTAGGAATGAGTAAGAGTTCGGGTAAACCGAACTAATTGAATCAAACTGATAAGTTCAATTGGTTCAATTCGATTTTTTATAGGAAGTGGTTCAGTTCGGTTACCTCTTCCCTTAAAAATTGATTATTCGATTTGGTTATGTTATTTGGTATAAATAACTAAAAAATCGAACCGAATTGTGCACTGTGCCATAAGCACCTGACCCCCATGGGCACCCAATAGCTCGAGTCAGAGTCACTCACCACACCCGATAGGCGAGAGTGATTCCTTTACTTTCGTCGCCCCTAGCCTTCAATCATTTCCCTTTCCCTTTCCCTTCCCCTTCCTCTCCATTCTCCAACTCTTTAGCGACCCATCGTTCCCTTCGATGAAGACATTGACAGTAACATGTTCATCATTCGAAACCTATCTTCGTCTACTGGGCTACCATCACCAGTCGAACCCACCTCAACAACCATTGCTGCTAGCCTACCATTGCACCGACATCTTCGTCTCCCTCCAACCTCGACCCAACATCTTTCTCTCCCTTCGATTTGCACTATCGTGCTTACTCGTCAATGTCAATGGCCCTTTTAGTAAGTTTTTTGACAACTTATTGTGGGTAAATATTCTACTTTAAAAGCTAAATTTACTAAAATTCAACCATTATATTCTTTTGATTTTTGGGTATATGGGCTACTAAGCCAAGGTGAATTTGATGGTGGATTCCGATTGTTGGAATTTGCCTTAAATGGTGGGCGTCAACGTTTTTTTAGAAATGTGTTTTGTGTTTTTTTTTAACATAAAATTAATTTATAGATCTACAAAAAAATTAACCATTAGATCAAATTCATTTTTGGATATATAAACCACCACAGTTGGGGGAATCCGATGATCGATTCCGATCATTGGTATCATCTGCCAGCTAGGTGGTCGACAACAACAGTAACTCTCCAGTTAGTTTTGATTTTCGATTCATTTCAGTTACCACGATTTAAGTTTTGGTTAGTTGGGATTAGTCAGTCAGTTCGGTTATTATATGCAGTTCAGTTATAACCAATTGCACACCTCTATATGATATAAACAAATCAGTAAGAGAGTGATGAAACTTAGTTCAACAAAGATAAATGATAGATATTATTTCTATCATATTTTATAATTGAGAATATAATAATGTAGCATTTTTTGGGATTAGTGATTCACATATTTAAGCTTTTGGGATTTAGAATTTTTTTTAAGTTAGAAGTAATTTAATATTTTCTATATTAAGATAAATTTTAATATAATGTCTCTCATTGACATGACATTTTTATAATATAAAAATTTATCTTTTCTACGTAAATGTCCCATGTCACATAAATAACAACTCTATGTTTTAATAGTTCAAATATAAAACCTTGACATTTTACGCATTAGAGATCAAATACTATATTTTTTAATTTTTGAGTGAGCGCAACAAATTAGTCAAGTTATTTAATACTACTAAATAGTCATTCATTTGATGTGTTACTCGTAGAAATAGGCGCATTTATATATGCACTAATATTTTATTAAGATAAATACTTAACATAATAATTTTTAAGAATTAAAATATACAATTTTATTATTTTATATATTATAAATTAAATATTCTATTTTTCAATTATTAAAGTCATGCTTTAAATTTGTGGAATGTATGATTTTCCCAAAATAATAATTAATGTGTTGCATTATAGATATCGATCATGTCCATTATGAATCCGTTTGCAATGATTGGTATCCATCAATCATACATGTGTAGCTGATCGACGCAAGGGCAGGGCAGGGCCTTTTCGACTGCCATTAAATCCTTCGACTGCGCGACAGCTTTAGAGTTTAGACCCTCTTTTATTTAATATTTTTGTTACATATTCCACGTCATACAAAATATTAATTAGAATAATAAAACATACATACATACATGTGAGTGTCAGTGTTGTTGGTTGCTTAAGGCTGACATTAGAATCCAAGGCCTTCCCATCTGGACTTTGCCTTAAGCAACCTGAGAAATAATTAAATCAAAAGGCCTAGACAAGTAGCCGTTAACAGGATTGCCTAATATATAATATGATGCCCACTTTATACTGCTTTTATAATCCCAATTTAGTGTTGGAATATTTGGGCCTTGTGACTGTAGATCAGATGCAGTTTTGGTCATATAGTAGTAGGAGCAATGTCAACATAGCTGGCTGGTGGGTGATAGCAACCCCACAACTTTTGCCTTTTTCTAATGCCAAAAATTATCCGAAACTGGTTTTAGATATCGATAAATATCGTCTTTTATTTTTGTTTTTGCTATCATTATAGATTTGATTATTAGGGAATTCATACTCAGATCATCGAAACTTTGTAAGAAAAAAAATAATCAAAGAGTACTACGTAAACATTTATTTACTTAAATTAAATACTCAAAATTGAGAAAAATTTGAACGCAATATTAAAATTAGTACTATCGAAGAGTTTTATAAAATAAAGTATTGATTTAGACTTTCTCACAAATTAATATTTGAATCACATCTCACCTAATATATATTTTTTTATCATCGTCACCTATATTATTTTTCAAACACACATTAGACAAATTTATTGAACAATTATAATAACCTACAAAAACTTTTGTAAAGATTCATTCTTTAAAATATTTGGATTCTAATAACAAAATAAATCATTATAATTTATAAATATAATAACATGATAATACAATAATGGCTTGAATATTGGAAATTTTGTTTAGAATTATATTTCAAGGGCAATGGAGGTGACGTCGACATTATGGTAAATATTTGTTGATAATAAATGTATTATATTTTAAAATAATTAATTAATTAATTAAATTATTTAAAAAATAAAAATAATATATAATAAATATACACTTACAAAATACTCTTATTAAACCTTAATCATTAAAGCAATAATTAACATTACTGGCAACATATATATGTAAATATATATATATATAAATGTGTTATATATATATTTGTTGGTACAAGTTCGGGGTGTTAAAAATGGAGTCCAGCTTAGCTGGCACGGCCGTGCTCTTCAGGTGTGCGTAATGCTCTTGCTCTTGCTCTGTCTCTCTCTCTCTCTGTCTGTCCGTCTGTAAGTGTAGATGCATATAAATAATATATGTGTGTGTGGTGAATACATGGCATATGTAACAACCAAGATGCTCTGGACAGAGCAACAGCATACAACCCCTCCAAGTTGCGGTAGCAGACAACCCTTCACGCTGCCTTTACAGCTCCACCCAAAATAGCCTCCCCTCTACCCCAACCCCCCTAAATATTAATCTCTCTATCTCTCTCTCTCATCTTCAAGGCCACATCTTGCCACCGAAAATCTTCTCTACTGCTGGTGTCATCATATACAGCATCTTCTACTTGGTTTGGTTTTCCATTCTGGCTTCTGTCTCCCTCTGAAACTTGTTCACCCACCGCCATTGATTCTTGCTCTATTTTAACTTCTGTTGTTTTACCCTTTTCAAATTTAATTTTTATAACTGGTTCAGAGAGCTGGTCTGAGTGGGTTGTGGTTGTTGTTGTTGTTGTGGTTGCACAAATAGTAGTAGAAGTAAACCCTGATCGTGCGTCGGTGCGGGGTCACTTTCTGTCGGCATTTTTGCTGTGATGCTGACGCACAGTTAGCCATTTCCAATTACAATTATTCTCAATTCCCAATCCGCCGCTCTCCAACTACAAAGCCCAGATAGATAGACAGATGATTCTGCTTCTGAGGGGTTCGATTATCCGGTTGATTGCCGGAAGTAGCAATCGCAGCGGAAGCGGCGCCGCTTCGAGCATTTGAAATTCGCCTGACAGCTTGGCGATTCCCCCCTGATTTCCCCTTGCATTTGTCTATTCGGTGGGTCCTGATTTCGCTGACTCTGAATTTTGATTCTTCTTCTTCGTGTTCACAATGTATCGATTTCTTTATTTCTCAGAACCGCGGATCTTCAACTCGGCGATGCTGTTCTATTTCGATCTGAAGCTCTCGTCTGCTGGAGCAATTATCCGAATTGCCATTGGCAAATGATGCTCGACAGGTTTGGGAATTCGACACTCTTTCCCTGTGCATGTCGAATAAAGTTTGAAGTTTATCTTGTTCTAAAGGGAATAAGTGAATAACATTATCGGTTCCTTTAAGTCCTGCTCCTCAAAATGTGCATCTTCAGTGGATGGGATTGTTTTCCCCATAACTTGAATCTTCCAATGGAATGTTTTAGCCTGTCTGTTAGATTACATGTGCTTAATTTGCTATGAATATTGCTATGTCTATTCCTAGCTCATTTAATGGAAACTAATGAAGTTTTCAATTAGAAATTTAGTGATTTCTTCATCACACAATCTATGACTAAAGGTTTAAATTTTGTTTTATGAAGTTCAAATGCTATAGTTAAATTTTGTTTTATGAAGCTCAAATGTTATAGATGTGAATGTGTTGGAAACGGTTTAGAGTTGAGAAAATGAAAAGGGATCAGACAAGAATTAGTTCGAACGAGTATTGGATCCTTTGGGCAGTTACGGTCAATCTAAAATTGTATAGTTTGTCTGTTGTGTGAAGGTAACAGCCTGTCTTTTTCGAAGAATACTTGCATTCCGTTTTAGCCATAGAGTAGTTGCATGACTGCAGCATCTTATCTCTTGTCTCGTGTTTCTTTGTTTGGCATTAGTCTGGTATTAAGCCAACTGCCTAAGGTTTAGCATTTGGATCCCTGTCCATGTTCTGCAGATCAATACATGTTCATTTGAGCTTTCTTTCTATATCCAAATTGACCTTTTATGTCACTCAGTTGCAGTTTTGCTCTCTCTTGTCAGATGCTTAATCTTAACAGCTTAGCACACAGGGTGGGTTTCTATTAAATTCTAAGAGGTTTTATGTCTGCAATACTGCTTACTGCTTTCTCTAAAAAATTTCCATTGCTTTATGATGAAATGATGGAATATTCTTAACTGGTGATTATATCTTTTCCATCCTGTTTAGTTTAGAGATGATAAAGGATTTTTCACTGGCTGTTATGTTTACAAGAAAAGAGAGATTCCAGCTTGCTGTTTTTGCAGTCTTTCTTTGTCCCAGCTGAGATTCTTTTTGTTATATTCTGTTTATATTAACTATAACGTCAGGTTCCATGTGTGATAACTCACGTCCAACCATCCGAGTTTTTCTTAACTCAGCAGCTGAAGTGGTGCCCGGACCAAATGTCAACGACTCTTGCAGCAATACTGGGAGGAGCTGCAGGAGCCGTGGCATTGGTGGTGATTGTGATTATAGTTATATGGTTCTGTCTATTTCGTGGCAGAAGTTTTTCAAGAACTTCTGAGACAGGCTCTTCTGAACCATCCCAGGGTGAGTAAGTCCTGCATATTTCAGATTTTAGCATCTCAAGTTGAATATGTATTAAGCCCCCATGACTAATTCTGGTAACCTGCAGCAGGAAGACCTCTTGCGATCGAGATGACCATGCGAGAATCAAGGCGCTTTGAGTTGGAAGAATTATCTTTGGCTACAAAAAATTTCAGTGATA
Source organism: Diospyros lotus (assembly GCF_014633365.1). NCBI lineage: Eukaryota > Viridiplantae > Streptophyta > Magnoliopsida > Ericales > Ebenaceae > Diospyros > Diospyros lotus. The sequence goes on along the minus strand of NW_026267115.1, from coordinate 460,645 downwards.
AAAGTTTGATTGGAGAAGGAAAATTTGGGGCGGTATACAAAGGCTTGCTAAATGAAGGGATGCTTGTAGCCATAAAAAAGCGTGCTGCTCCACCAAGCCAGGAATTCATTGAAGAGGTAATGACCACCTTGATTTCATATGGTTTAGATGTAATCAAATCATAATCATTTTAAGCTGTTTGAAGGAATTTACATGTTTTTGTTTGGGATTTGTGACTTGTTTAGCAGTATCCATGAGCTACCCTCAAATTTCAGAACTGAATGGATTTGCTTTTAAACACACCAATGCTTCTTCTCTTTCTTTCTTTGCTATTATTGTTTTTTTTTTCTTTTTCAATTTCTGAAAACAAGGCTTCTTCTCCCCACATAGGAAGGGATTAAGGCTTTACATGTTGTTTGAAAACAAGACTTCTTCTTGGGATTTCCAGCACCAGTTAGTTTTCAATTGCTGAAATCTGAGTGCCCCTTTAATTTGGGTTTTTTCTTATTTGAATTCGGCAGAATCTATTTTTCTCTCAGTATTTATTCCTTCTTGTGGTTACCATGTTTAAGGAAGTAGTTTATGAACCCAACCACCAAAACTGTTACTAATGAAATTCACAAGCATGATAGAGCTCTACCTAAACTGAAAAGATCACTGTAAAATTTCTTGAACCAATACAGGAATGATACGTTCAATTTTCTTGTAAATGATTTCCAGTTTGTTATTTTCCTTTCAATTGTTATTGGTCATTTTATCAAATGTTCCATATTTTATTAAATTTGGATCTAATCTCCTGCCAGGTTCGATATCTCTCATCCATTCAACACCGGAATCTTGTGACGCTTTTAGGCTACTGCCAGGAAAATGGTCAACAGATCCTTGTTTACGAGTATATACCTAATGGAAGTGTTTCCATTCACTTGTATGGTAATGCCCTATCTAGTCTTCAATTTTCCTTTTGCAAGCATAAATACTTCTCATGATCGTTCTCTATCGTATCATTTATTCCAAGTATTTGTGTAAATCTCGTTGCCTAATTTTAAAGTTGTTGTAGAATTATATACGGGTTACCAAAATTTCTCTTCCTTCTCACCCTATGCGACGACTTTTGGAAATGCACTTTTGAGGTGTTTATCCTTCGTGATGTGCTTGACGTAATCTTTGCAGGTGCTGGTCAGGTCTCACAGGAGAAGCTAGAATTTAAGCATAGGCTTTCTATAGCTCTAGGTGCTGCTAAAGGTGATCCTCTGCAAAATCAGGGAGCATTAGTGGCTTTCCTGGTATTGTTTTTTCTTCCTTAAAAGTACCCAAATATTCATCTCGGTCCGGCAAAGTTCTTTTGCAAGCTCAGTAAGACTACTAAGTGTGAAGGATTGTACTCGTCTATGTTTAGGAGTTCATAAAGGCGGTGCTCCCTAGTTGTGCTGCCTGATCATTCCCCTAATTTACATTATCGCAGGTTTGGCTTATCTCCACTCTTTAAGCCCACGTTTGGTGCACAAGGATTTCAAGACAGCAAATGTTCTTGTGGACGAAAATTTCATAGCTAAGGTTGCAGATGCGGGTGTCCGCAATTTCCTTGGGAGAGTTGATATTGCGGGGCCATCTTCTCTAGTGGCAGCAGATGAGATATTTCTTGCTCCAGAGTACTACTCCTTTCTGCAAAACTCATTTTACCTGTATCACTGTCCAGTTTCATGTCCATGTCGACGTTTCCTTTTCATAACCAAATTATCTTTTTTTCTCCATTTTAGGGTTAGAGAATTCAGAAGATTTTCTGAGAAAAGCGATGTATACAGTTTCGGGATATTTCTTCTGGAGTTACTAAGCGGGCGGGAAGCAATGGGCTTGCTGTCTTCGGATTATAACCAAAACCTGGTCGAATGGGTATGGCGGGGAGGTTTTGATGATGATGATGATGATTCAGAAATGCATCTCATTTTGCTCTTCTTAATTAATTACATCGATCCCACCATCTGCATTATATGTAAAAAAGCTGTTTTTGGGTGTTTGAATATTTATTGAAGGTACATAATTGTCGGGACTCTGGCACGATGTCTGACATCATCGATCAGCGACTGGGAAACAGCTTCACCGCGGAAGGGATGGAAGAGTTCATCCAGCTGATAGTGCAGTGCGTGGACCCGTCGAGCGAGAGACGGCCGGCCATGAGCTACGTGGTGATGGAATTGGACCGAATACTGGAGAAAGAGATGAGCCTGACGACCATCATGGGAGAAGGAACCCCGGTTGTCACCCTCGGAAGCCAACTTTTTACGGCCTCAAAATGATTCACCTTTCTTTCTTTCTTTCCTTCTTTGCCTTCATCATATATTATATATATATATGTCCATATATATATATATATAGTGTGTTCTTTTCTTGGTGAGAGATATTTCATTTCATTTTTTTATTTTTCCAAATACCCCCCTCGCCCCCCCCCCCCCCAGAAGAAGAGTTCCAGCCAGCCAGCCAGCCAGCTGTTTGATAATTGTATAAAGGACAGCTGTATTAATTTTGTTCTTTTAAATCCCCCCCAACCTTCATTATAAGTATGTGAAGAATATGGTTGCAGCGTATCATTTAATTTGTTATTAATATCATTGTGAAGTTTGAGCTTGGTGTGAATATTTATATACCTTCGCTTGGTGTGAATATTTTATTTTTCACAGTGCATTATTTCGTCAAATTCATATTTTTATCTCTTTTTTTTTTATATATTTTTATATAATCATTCAAATTTTTTATTATTTGAATTACATGAAATACAGCATTTCCCATTCAAATATTAGCAAGTTTGATCGGTACCCACAATCTCAAAGTTCAATTTCAGTTGTTGATAATTTGATATTGAGTGCTCCAAACCAGGCTTTTAATGATGCATAAGCGTTAAGACTGTAACAAACATATATTAAATTTTAAATTTTAATATATTAAATTGTTAAAATTAATGAGGAGGGCCTAGAGAGAGTGTCCTTTTCCTTTGATTGATGGAGCATTAAATTTTTGCCCTTCAATAAATTGGGCAGAATAATAGTTCTGAGGCAACGGAGCCGTCGACTAGAGGAGCATAACCCTAGAGCCGAGCCGGAAGAGCGCGCGAACACGAGCGGGGCAAACCGATTCAATGAAGCAAAAAGAGTGAAACATAACGGTTCCCACGAGCCACACTCCTCGTCTGATCTCTCTCTCTCTCTCTCTCTCTCTCTCTCTCTCTCTCTTTCTCTTATCTGTTCTCATCCTTCCCCTATTCCTATCTCTCTCTTCTATTCCTCTCTCGTCGGACAACAGTAAAACCTTTGACTTCTCTTTCCTCGCTACTGAGAAGAAGAAAACCTGTGGTCTCCCTCTCTCTCCCCATCGAAATCTTATCTTGAATTTAGTGTGCCGAGAGGAACTCTTCTTTGTGGCGTTGTCTTTGTCAGGGGTAATTGTCTGTTGTCTGTTGTGCTTCACTTTCTAGGGCTTTGTCTCTCGTTGCGACGAATGAGGGGTCTTTATAGTGTAGGTCGTTTTTTGGTTTTGAGTTTTCGGATTATGTCTTCAATGGTGTTCTAATTTTTTTTAAAAATTGTTTTCTTCTTTTGCTTGTGAACTGCTGGAGCCTTTTGTTTTCATGGACAGAATGAAAAAGAAAAGCAGAGGCCTTGATTCAGTTCTCTTCTTTTGGTATTTTCTTGTTTTTAATGTGATTACTTTTTTATTTTTTAATGTTGTAATAGGTGCTATTAGAGACGGGATTCGGCTCTTGGCGTTGGTGGTCATATTTTTTCAAAATTAATTGCCATGACAACTGCATAATTTTAGTTTATTGGCTGACCTTGAATCACGGATCACTTGAATATGGGTGTGCGTGCGCGTGTTTTTAAATTACTGAGATCCTTTAGAAGTCAATTATGCACCAAAACACGAAATTAATTATGGAAATTTGTTTCATGGAATATATATATATATGCATACATTAGAAACTTTCGTTTGATCCACATATATTCCTTGACTTGCTTATGTGAAACTGATATAGGAGGTCATGTACTGTGTCACGTTCCTTTTACTTAATGTACACTGTTGTAGTGCCGATATATCCATATCAGTTAGTAAATAGGGGATTTTGACCTTCTGCATGAGTGGTTTCTTCCTCCATTTGATAATTGGATTGCCTCCAAATCAAGTTATTTTTATTTGACTTTTTAGTTTGAGGGCTTTGATGGGTAAAAAAGTACAACACTCATTTGGCTGAACTTAGTGACTTTAATTTTGTTTGCTTTCTCTACTAAATGAAGTAGTTTCTTTATTCATATCTTCCTCTATTATGCCAATGGGTATTTACTGGATGTTGATTTGTTAAGAAAGTTAATAATAATAGCTTGAAAAGCTTTTAGCCCTGTTTGTTGGAAGAAAAGAATTGTTTGCCAATTGATTGTTAGAAAAGAATAGTTCAAGAAGATGAGTATTTTCACCAGCTTCAATGTATAATGGTAGATAAACCATCCTCACAGTTGTAATGGGTATTTAGTTATTTATACTTTTATCAATAAAAATTAATCTGGTTGTTCAGAACTGGAATTTTGTATTATTCTTAATAAAAGGAAAATATTAAACAAGCGATTCATTTTGTGTGTGGCCTGCTCTGTTGAACACTGAACCCAAAATTTTTCATTTGTTTTTATTAGGACCAGAAATCAGCACCATAGTGCAAAGACTCTATGGTTAACTTCCAAAACCATTCTAATGAACTCCTGCAACAAAGTATAATCCTCCTTTTGGTGACTCCCTGTTAAGAAGTCCAAACAACTGATTACATCCTCACAGTTGTAATCAGTTGTTTTATGGATTTTTTTTTTTTTTGCCTAATCATATGACAATATTTGGTTGGGCAATACCTGTTATATAGTTTAACTCTTTCCTGTTGTTTGATGCATAATTTGTCGATTAACTGGTGATATATTCTCAGTGAATCATAATTTAGAGTGGCCAGTGACCATGTTTATCAATAATGTTTCCAGTGTACATAGGGAAGGAAGTTAAGTTATTGTGATAAGGTGGAATCTTTTGGTTGACATGTCTATCATGCTATGGTGTGGTTATTTTTTATAATTTGTGGCAATGGCGGCTGTGAAGAGACAGAAACGATTTAAGAATGCCAGCACTAATAGTTCTTGGGAGCAAGGCAGGGCAAGAAAGAAGAAACTGAGATTGCTGAAACATGATTTAAATGAGAGGTCTAATATTGCACTTGAGTGGGATGATAAGAACAGGAGTGTTGTTGCCAGGAGGGAACAGATTGGATTAGCATGGAGAGACCTGATTCCATTTGTTGATTATGTTCCTCATTCCCACAATATCTTGACTGATGTTCTTGCCATTCCTAGCGAAATTTTTGACTTGGAAAATTTGAAAGAGGTGCTTTCTTTTGAGGTAACACCAATTTCATGGTACATATGTTTCCTAAAAGGTTACTTCTGCTCATAATTTTCTGTACATTTTTCCTTTTTTTAATACTGTAGGTATGGCAGACTCATCTATCTGAAAATGAGAGAAACTATCTTTTACAGTTTCTTCCTGAAGGAGCTCAGACACATCAAGTTGTCAAAGAATTGCTTGCAGGGGATAACTTTCACTTTGGGAATCCTCTTCTCAAATGGCAAGTGTTGATATTTGTGATTTACATGACTTAATTTTTTTTTTCAAAATGGCAATAACTATTTTGGCATGGGTACATGTTCTTACCCTTGATCCGTAAGGAGACAGTTTACATGACTCAAATTTGTTATCTTCCAGTAACAAAGGAGCTATCTAACTGTTGCTTATTGATTCTTCAAAGGAGATTTCTAGGGAAAAGAAAATCTGGAAGCTATTTTCCAAAGAATTTACTGGATGGGTTTCTTTTGTTGCTTTCAGTTTTTTTCTTTGATAGTTGAGAATAGATTTAACAAAAACTACTAAACAAGGTCCTATAATACTCCTAGTCATTGCTGATATTTGGGCCTTCCAAGATCATTAGTATGAGGGGTTCAACCATTAAATCTCATATCTGTTCATGAATAGTTATGCACTTCTGCAGTCCTAATTCAGCAAGCAGAATTGTTGAAATGTGTATGAGCCTGCTATCTTTGGAAATTTCTAGGATGCTTTATGGTGAAACTCCATGTGCTTGCAGGGGTGCTTCTCTTTGTTCTGGTAATCTTCATCCTGATGTTATTCTTCATCAGGAACAATGTTTCAAGGCAAGTAAGAACTCGTACTACTCAGAGTTACAGAAGTACCACAATGAGTATGTACCGTACAGGAGTTGCCTCTTTTCTGCTTTGTATTGTACATTATTCATCTTCAATTCTGTTCTTTTTCAATTGTATAGTCAAAAATTTGTGTGCTCCCTCTGTCAGCATGATTGTTGGTCTACTGATGTTAAAGGAAAGATGGGCCAGCTGCAAGGATTTTGCAAAGGAAGTTGGGAACAAGATATGGAGGTTTATATTCTGGATATTTTCCTTTGTTTAGAAAATTGTGAGTTTGATGCAGAATCTTCTGCCTCCAAAATGCGTAAATGACCATTGGATCAACATGGTACTGGTGTGTCTTCTGTGTGGTTTACATATATGCATTCCGAGTCCTTTGAATCAGATGACTATAGTGCTTTTTATTGGGTGGTCTATATACTTTCTATGGGATTATATATTTGCTAATTTACTAGAGACTGGAAAACTATGTGAAGGGCTTTGTGACTTCTGTATATATGCTTACATGATGTCATTTGAAATCCTTTTTAACTGCTAAGAGGAGACTTCATATATTGATTTTGTAGTGGTATGGTCCATTACACTTGAGAAACAATGCATAGTTTATGATTCAATATTATTAGTGTATTTTGATAATTATTCATGTATATATTGGATCATAAATTAAGTGATATATTTGAAAAACTCATGTCTGTATTGATTGGTTATTCTCTTTTCTCTTGAATGTTATAAATGAACTTAATTTGAATTGGTCATTAGTACCTTTTGGTTATCTTGTCACACTTGTAGAGGCCTGTTGTTTAGGCTTAAGTGTAGACTCCTCATGCTTCTCTACAGAGGTGCATCTTTGTTCAATCAGTTTTTAGATTAGAGAGGATTTATGAGTTATTTTTTTAATTAAATGAGCAGTAGCCTCATGTTACCATTTCTTCAACGTGTACCTCACAAAAAAAATGTTTGTTTCCTTGAGATGCACTTTTTGAAGATCACTGGAAGGTGGAGAGTAAATATTATGACATCTCAAAAGCAACCTGATTGAAGTTTCTCTACCGATGCAAATGAATCTAGATTTCATGATGCTGAGGTGGACCTTGAAACCTTGTCTGAGTCTGGTTCTTGGGCTGCTGACGGGGAAGCAGATAATAGTTATAACCAGAACTTAATAAGGAAGCACAGAGAACCATATAAAAGGTAATTATGCTCTTTACTGTGTATGAGCTGTGTCTATTCTTGTTAATTTTGGTTTCTCTGAATTTGTCCATGTCTTAAGGTAAAAGATATCATATATGACTTTATTTTGGGTTATTAAAATACAAGTGATCGTGACTTCTGTAAATCAGTAAATGGTAGCTCTTGAAATATTGACTTAATATATGAACAAATTTTTATCCATTACCAATTATGCCATTGATCTTCACATGCACATCTATAGCCATATCTATCTTTTTATGTATTTATGTCTAAGCATGGTCATTTTTAGAGGCAGATAACATGCAGGGTCTTCAAATACCTACTCAATATAGTTAAGCTTGACAGAAACTATATGCTTGATCTCATCTATTGTTAATTTTATCCCCCCCAACATCTGTGGAGGAGGAAATGTTTTTCAATTCACATAGTTAACCATGCTATGTTACCTTTCTAGTACCATTTTATGTTTACACACACATATATGTAATTCTTTTCCTTGATGAGATGGAAGCAGCCATACTTATCATTGTTTTCAAACGTTTTTTATACTTCAATATATTCTTGCCTGATTACTTAATTTCTTCTCTTTGGCATTTTTCTTCTTGTGTTTATTATCTACTTCTATTACATGCAAGAAACTTCACCTAGTTTAGAATTTAGTGCAGATGAATTGTTAAACAATATGTTTATCTCAAAGGATAACCATATCATATATATATGTGAGTATATTTTGCTCCGCATACCATAAACTTCTACATGCATCCTCAAGATTTAGAAATTTGACTGCTTTGAGCTAGTTTTTAATTGTTGTAACAAAGGGGAGAAAAGACCTATCTGCCTCAGATTTATTGACTGTTTAATACACTTACAGTATAATAATTATTTTGACTTGCTGCTTAAGATATATGTTGTTTTCATTTATTTGGGTAGGCTTGTGAATGTTGCCTCTGTAAACCCAATTCAAATTTTCATTGGCATCTTCTGTTGTCCAGCTGTGTACGTTCATGAGTTTCTGATTTTGTCAAATAATTCATTCTCCTTTGACCACTTCCTCTTTCTTCTCTCTCTCTGTCTCCCGCAATTGGAATTGGTTGAAAATGTTTCAGCTTGTCTAGTAATGATATAGTTCATTCAAATGCTTATATGTTGTATACTATATGTGTATTTACTTATTTGTGATTGGTGCAGCTGTTGTGAAGGAATCTCATCAGCAGTGTTGTGATCTGCAGGAAAAGCATTATGGAGGACAACTGTGATACATTGTCAGCTGGCCTCAAGATGGTAGCAATACCTAGAAGAGGAGAAAAACTTCTCAATCAAGATGTCCATGGTGATGATGGTTTCAAATATATGCCTTACATTAAGGTGATTCATCTACATAGATTTCTACACTATATAACCATGAGATGGTTACAACTGTTCTTTTTTCTATTTATGCATTATTTCATGAAAATGGATGTGTACCATTAGAAGTTATAAATTTCAGTCTTCAGAATTTACTCGTTCCACTCCAGTAATTCCTCTAATTATATGTAAGGCCCAGTTGATTTTGTTACCAGGATTCAATCCTCCCTCTCCAAGTTGATTTAGCTGGCATTCTATATTTACCATTAGAAATGTTCGTATCTGTTTCCAATACAACAATGCATAATGTCCTGTAAATTTCTCTTTTACTGAGGGCCAAGGCCAAGTAAATCCAATTTTTTGGTGTCTATGGATGATGGTATGCTTTCATTGCATTTCAGGCTAGCAGGGAGCAGCATCAATGTGGTAAGAGTAGTATGAAGGAGTCTGGCAATAGTAATCCCTCTAGGTCCCTTAATCGTGCCTTGGGTAACCTGGACACTTTTCATGTCCAAATGTTCCAGGAAGAAGAATGGAAGAAGTTGCATCAACATTGGTTGGTTTTAAATGATGTACTGTTTTTCTTCAACCTCTTTCTGTCCCCCAATGTTTGATGTTAATTGTGCAGGGTGCAGTTAGCAACCAGAGACCTTCCATTATCGTGTGCAAACCGGAGGATGTTGCAGTTGAGGAAATGGCAATTAGCACGACTACTGGAACAAGAAATGGAAGAAAAACTAAATTCTTTGAATGAGGTCAGATACTCTGCTCCCATTATTCTTTGCTGTTTGTGTTGAACTTGGCTGTCCATGGTGGTGAAGCAGATCTTATTTCTTATTCAACAGATCCTTGTATCTTAAGCAATTCTCAGTCGATTGCATAATGCTAATTTGCTGGTTTCTAAAATGGGTGATCAGGATGGGGTGGAAGATTGCGCTCATGTTATGCTACCTGATCTGAGAAAGAACAGAACATCAGACTCTGGAGCAACAAGTATGCGTCCGCCCAAGGTACCTACCTACCTCTTGGGACAGGAGCATACAAAATCCAAATTTCGAAATAGCCCAACATATACCTTTTAAAGTACTGATGCTATTATGAATACAGGATTTTGTTCAGGTAACTCTTATATTGCTTGACACGGGCAAAATGAAAGGAGGGTTTGGGCCCCATGGGGGTGTGGGACCCACACACCCACCCCCACCCCTGCAAGCCGTGAGTTGCCCGACACAGGCAACATAAGAGGGCCCTATGAATACATATTCTCATCCCAGTGTTATGTCAACTTGTTAACTCCTCGTGAGATGGTCAGGTTGAATTCGGGAGTTCGCATGTGGAGCACATCAACGATAGAGAAGAAAAACATCAATCTACCATTGCATTATCAGAGGTTTGGTTTGCACCCGTTTGGCTCTGGTTTTCTGCTTTGTCAACTTACTGGTTTTTAATTGGTTTGATTTTTTCATTACCGGGATCGGGATCAGGACCAGCAGGTCGGCGACCATGCAACCGCGAAGCCGAATGAAATCCCCCCTCGTGAATCATCATCATCAGAGTATGAACAAAGTTTGAACGGTAATCGTGTGAAGGTAGCTCTTAATCATCGTTCTGCTTCTCTAAGCTATGGAAACAGCGACAGGTCCTTGTCGTTGATCGATCCATGGCCCGACGAAGAGGGCCATGGTCGAAATGAGCTGCTGCCGCTACAGGAGGGAGCAGTACTGAGTTTTATGAAATGAGGGGGCAATAGTGAGATTATTTGTATGTTTCTTTGAGATTGCAAGGCAATACAATACATTATTAAACTCAAGACAAAGATATTCCAAAATTAAATACATATAAGTAAAACACGTGCAATAAAAATATCGCCGCCGCAAAGTCGGGCGGGCGGACTGGCAGGCAGAGGCAACTTAATTCGCGGCACTGACGCTGTGGAGCACCACCGTCTCGACGGTGAGGCCCGGCCCGAACCCGAAAAGAACGCCCCATTCCAGCCCCTCGCCGGTGGTGGCCTTGCCTTCTTCCAGCGACTTCTTCCTCATTTCATCCAGAATGAACAGCACGCAGGCGCTCGACATGTTCCCGTACTCGCTCAGAATGTGCCTTGTCGCCCGGAGCTTCTCCTCTTTCAGGCCGAGCTTCGCCTCCACCTGGTCCAGAATCGCCGGCCCGCCGGGGTGGGCGATCCAGAATATGGAGTTCCAGTCGTTGATTCCGATGGGGGTGAAGGCTTCCACCAGGGATTTCTGGATGTTCTTGGAGATCAGGCCGGGCACGTCCTTCAGCAAGTGGAACGTCAGCCCTACCTCCCGGAGGTGGCCGTCGATTGCGCCGTCGGAGTCCGGCAGGATCGTCTGCGCGGCGGAGACGAGCTCGAAGAGCGGGCGCTCGATGGAGGTGTCAGGGTCCGCGCCGACGATCACCGCTGCAGCGCCATCGCCGAAGAGCGCCTGCCCCACCAGGGAGTCCAGGTGAGTGTCGGACGGGCCACGGAAAGTGACAGCGGTGATCTCGGAGCAGACAACGAGGACGCGGGCTCCGGCATTGTTCTCGGCGAGATCCTTGGCGATGCGGAGGACGGTGCCGCCGGCGAAGCAGCCCTGCTGGTACATCATGAGGCGCTTGACGGAGGGGCGGAGGCCGAGCAGCTTGGTGAGCTGGTAGTCGGCGCCTGGCATGTCGACGCCGGAAGTGGTGCAGAAAACGAGGTGGGTGATCTTGGATTTAGGTTGGCCCCATTCCTTAATGGCCTTTGCTGCAGCTTCCTTGCCAAGCTTGGGCACCTCCACGACGACCATGTCCTGACGGGCGTCGAGCGACGGCGCCATGTAGGCGCAGATATTGGGGTTCTCCTTGAGAAGTTCCTCCGTCAGGTGCATATACCTCTTCTTGATCATCGATTTCTCGCCTGCAAATCATCAACATAAATAATTAATTAATCACATCACGCACCAATTAAGTAAAGGGATGGAAGAAATGAAGCAAGCGTACACATTCGCTTAAACTTCTCCTTGAGCTCGGTCTTGTGGTCGCTGTTGGTGATCCGGAAGTAGTAGTCCGGGTAGTCGGCCTGGTAGACGCAGTTGGAGGGCGTGGCCGTGCCAATGGCCAAGACGGTGGCCGGGCCCTGAGCCCGCTGGGCCTTGCGGATCTCCTCCACGGACTTGGGCGCCATTCCTGTCTCGTTGAGAGCTTAATTAGCTTAAGCTTGAAGAAGAAGAAGTACCAGAAGCTGGGAAGCTGAAACTAGGCGTGTGACTACGTACTTGAGGTTTGGCAGCTCTCATGGCGTGTGTGTGTGTATATATATACACAGAGAGAGAGAGAGAGAGAGAGAGAGAGAGAGAAAGAGACTTGCAGAGGAGAAGGTGGTTTGGTGGGCAAAGCGAGCGAGTAATAGTAGTAGTAGAAGGCAGTAAATGAGAGAGAGATGGGAGAGAGAGAGATGGGTAGGTAGAATGGGCGGGTGGCTGGGAGAACACGTGGAGAGGGGGATTTGACTGGTGGAAGCAATGGTGGAGAAGAGAACATGTCATCTAAAAACAAAACAAAACAAAAACGTTTGGGTTTTGCCACGCTGCTACACTAATTAGTGATTAATAATAACTACTGAGATGGGGCAACTGCTCTTCAATCATCTCTGCCCTGCTCCTGTTCCTGTTCCTGTTCGTGTTGGTGGGTTTTTTTGGTGGGTTTTTCTCGTTTGAATTTGATTCTTTTATATGAATATGAATTTTAGATTTAGTTATGATGGGGTCTGAAAATTTTAAATTTAGAAGCCCAATCAATCTAATCTAATTCAATTTATGTTTGATCAAGTTTTGTTTTTGTTTTAACATTATATATGCGCCATGTATAAAACTTACATGCATTACATGTCAAGGAAAAATAATAATATTATATTAAATTTTTTCAACTGTGGCCAGGCTTCGAATTTTGGAACATTAAGTATTAATATCTATAATTGATTGTGTTGGCCAAATTAAATTTAGATTGGGCATTTAGTCATTATTAAATTTTGTTATAATAAATATAAATTATTATTATTATTATTAGTTCAAATTACTTGCAATTTTATTTTTTTAATTTTCACTAAATGATTAGTTGACAGCTTAAACCTTTAAGAGTTTTAAACGTTGTATATTTAGAAGGTTTTAGTTGCTTTTTAGATTTATTTTTCCATCATAAATTATTATCATTTCGTCTTCAGACACATTTTAGATATTTATGCCTTTAGTCTTATATAATTATATTGCTTTTGTTTGTTTTAATTTGGAATTTTAACCAATTTTTCACTACAACTTATGATATTCAATACACAAGTTGAAATGCCCGTGCATCATCAAATTATGATTTTTCTATAATATTAGGATTGGAATAATTTTTTTTTAAATGGTGCACATAAATATAAGATCTTGCATATCCCTATTATGGCTCACTACAAGAGAATAGCATGCAAATTAGCACTAGAAATTTTGTGATGAATGTATGTGACCCATCGCTAATTTCCTTCTGACAAAAATGTAAATTTTGCGATAGAATTTACAAATGATTTTACGAGTAAAAGTCAAATCTTAGATTTTGTGATATATTTTTGACGAAGGTGTAAAAATGTCCCTGATCCATAATTTTAATTTTATAATAATCACATTTGGATCTAACAAGTATTACATTTGAAACACACGCTCGATCTAACGTGGGTCTTACATTGACCAGGCCAATAAGAAAGTGTCACATGTCTTGATGCTACAAGAAAAGAGATAGGGTTGACGACGAACAACACGGTGAAGGTTAGAGCTCACAACCTTGACCCTGGCCTTGCAGAGGTCAATGCCACCGTTGATTCACAAACACAAATTAGGTTGAGTCGTCGTCAATTCAGTAGTAGCGGTTGGGACGAGGTTGGGGAGAAGTCAGTTGGTGAAGGAGAATGTGAGGGGTTAGTCAGCAATGGTAAGGAAAGCAAGAGGTTAACGCTAGCAACGAGGTAAAAGATAGGCCGGTGGACGAAGAGGAAAGTAAGGGGTCAGTCAACGACAACGAGAAAGGCAAGAAGTTAGCAGCGGCAACAAGGTAGGGGAGAGGTCGATCGATGAAGGGGAAAGGCAGAGGTCGGTCGGTGAAAGGGAAAGTGAGGGGTTAGTCGGCGGTGACAAAGAATATGAGCGGTTGGCAACAATGAGGAATGTAAGCAGTCGTCAACAGTGAGAGATGAGAAAAGCAAGAGGTCACCGACGTTAGGAATGAGGAAGGAGAAAAAGATGGGTGTTGCCTTCACGCACCTCAAGTGCGTGTGTAACTCATGCACGATGCTGACTAAACTAGAGGTGCATGTTCGATTTAAAATTAAAACTTGAGAGGCATAATAGATTTCCATTCAAGTTCAGGGGCACAAACGGTTACAAGCCCCAAGTTGAGGTGATGTAACACAACACTAATCTAGCTCACATTTTCACCCCTTTTAGTCACATTTTCAACTTTTTTACAAATTGCTACTCCAACTATATAATTAGTTATATTTCAGTTGTGTTTACTGCTACCTAAATATTTGTCTAAAAAGGTTGTCTAGCTGTATTAATTTACAACCACCTACCCCTCCTTTGTCAAAGGTGGCTACCGAACTGGAAAAACTTTATTTTCTTGTGTTATAACCCTATGATAGGCTGTATTTATCCTATCTCCAATATCCTATATAAAGTTGTATTGTTGTAGTTTGAACTATTTTTTTATCAATCAAAATTATTACTTGTGTGTTATTAAAATTTAATATTTTTTAAACAGTTAAAGATTGTATCAACTCAACTTTGGTTTGTTTTCCTAGTTGTTTGAATTGTTTCAACTCTAAATCAATTATTTTCTATTTGTTTCACCACATCAATGGCAACTTTTTTAGACAAATGTTTAGATAATTGTAAATGTAAAAAATTCTATAAAATACACCTAAAAACACAACTTAAATACACGCTACAAAACACACCTAAAAACACAACTAGTTATATAGCTGCAATAACAATTGTAAAAATGTTGAAAATGTGACCAAGAGAGATGAGAATGTGAGCAGAATTATTGTTGTCCTACATCACGAGGGGTACGTTTCTGCCTTGTGCCTATATTTTTTGATGAACAAAACCCCATGGAATCACTTTTACGGGTTTGTGCCACAAATAAGATGTCTAATCAGACGATTAATAGTTTTGTAAATTACGAATATATATCATATGCTTACAAAAATGAGACAAATTTGTGACAACTATTTGCTCAATGCTTATTGTTGTGGTGGTTACCGACTTCTCTTCTCCTCAATGCCTGATTGTGAAAATCGATTTCTAAGCACTTGCAAGACCTCCTCTGCTTTAACACCCCTGCGAGACAGCAGAACCATGGCATGATAAAGCACGTCCGCCATTTCCGAGGCTGTCCGCGACGACTCCTCCTCCTCCTCCAGTGTTCGGCACAACTCGCCTGCCTCTTCCCTGCAAATGACAAGAAATTCTAAATTTTTGCAGCCAGGGTGGTTAAACATACGTGTAAACCATGTTCAAAAATAGGTCAAATATATATTTTTGCCCATGTGCTTTGCATATTTTTTTTATTTAAACACAAACTTTTCTCAAACTTTTCGTTATTTCAATTACACTCTTGAACTATTTAAGGTTGAATTAATTTAACTCTTATACTTTGACATTTTTTCATATACACTCAAACTTTTCGTTATTTTAATTATACCCTTAAATTATGCATTTTTGAATCAATTTAACCTCTTTTCAAGAGTAATATTATGTGTAATTAGTGCATCTAACACTTATCCTAATTAAACACTCAACAAAATACACAAATACAAAAGTGTTACATTAAATGTTACTTTAAAATGTCCAAATATCATTTTTCTATAAATCATTTTTTTAAATATGTTTTGCAAACTTATAAATTAAATAAATAATTATATAATACTAATTTTTTCAGATATAATTTAAGAATAAAACATTAAAATACCAATAAAAAATTAGAGAAAATTCAAAAAATATATATTATTTGGATACTTTGAAGTGACATTTAATTTAACACTTCTATATTTGTATATTTTGTTGCGTATCCAATCAATACAAGTGTTAAATACACCAATCACACAGAATATTACTCTTAAAAATGAGTTAAATTGACTCGAAAATGCATAATTCAAATGTGTAATCAAAACAACAAAAAATTCAAATATCTACATAAAAGAAAGAGTCAAAGTAGACGATCAAATTGATTCGAAATTGCATAGTTTAAAAATATAATTGAAATAACGAAAAATTCAAGTGTTTAAATGAAGAAAAAGGGTAAGTATACGAGCAAAAATGTGTATTTAGCGTAAAAATATATGAAGAAGATATAACAGAGTCCAATATCATATCACAGATGTTACCGAATTTTCGAGCACAATAACTTGTCGTCAGTCAACAACCGTTTTGTCCACGACGGTTTCTCATTTTCTTGTCCTGAAAGCTCTGCTTTCCGCTTGGAAATCACAGATTCCAATGAGAACAGAGTTGTCAAAGCCAACCTGCTTTCCTTGGCCTATCATAACCAAACTACTATCAAAATCCAGTAAAGAGACAAACCTGAAAAATAGCTAGACGCGTTCAGGGGGGGTAGTAAAAGATGCTAAGTTATAGAATATGGACCTCCGAATTCTTCAGGAAATCAAAAGCTGAGGTGTAATAACAAGTTTCTGCTCCCGTGTGGCAAGTAGGGCCATCAGGCATCCCAAGATATATTATCTGACAAATGGGTCCAATTAAGGAGTAATCGAGATGGGATATATACATAATGGCGGTTGCGGAAGTCATCAGAACTTACAGAGTCCCGGTCACAATCAAGAAAAATGTCATGAACATTAATGAAATTCTTGGAGGTCTCCCCCTTTGTCCATAATGTTGACCGTGACCTGCTGTAAAATGTTGCTTTACGAGAGAAAATGGTTCTTGCCAGTGCATGCCTATTTGCGAACCCTTGCATTAAGATGGCTCCTGAGTCAATATTTTGAGCTATTGCAACTGCCAAACCTTTGTCATCCCATTTCACGGTGTCTAGCAGATTATCAACCTAGAATAACTTGTTAGACATACTTCCATCATTTGGAATAAGGACAAAGGACAGGATACAAAAGAATGAAAGTGATAAAAGAATGAAAGGCATAAATGCATTAATTTGATTCCAATAATGTATTTAATCAGCCCTCTTTGCAAAGTGGGCAATGCTTGGATATTGAAATACCATAATCCCGCCAAAGCTGTGCAGCACCATTGGAACAAGTACAACAAGAAGAAGATTAACACCATAAATAGGCAAACTCAAACCATAAATTTATTTCCAAGGTAGAAAATACTCACACACAAGTAACAGTCATTGAAACTAATAGAAAATTTTCCTTTTCTGAGAATTAAACAAATAAAATCACTCGTTTAAGCCAAAGTACAATTATTGTTGCTTTTGAATGTCTGATAACAGAACAGGATATATATATTTGTGAACTCCAGATGTAACTCGTGTCATCATTTAAACCAACTTAATCAGCAATTATTGGCACTTCAAGAGATATCCTCGAGATATCCAACTGAGCTCAGTTGTTTTGATCTTTTTTCTCTAGTTGCCAGAGATTCAACAGTTCCCCCAATGTACATGGCAAAGACCCAACACTGACTCATTCAATACCATGAGAGGGAGATTGAATCATGGAAAAAATGATAAATGCCAGCATTTCCACACTGTTTGGTGTAATATGAAAATAGTGCAAAACTAGCCACAAATCATCATGTGACCATCAACCAGAACCTAACATTTTACATATTTTTTAAAAGTGATATAAGAAAACAAATATATATTCTATTAATTCCACAATAATATTATATATACAGCTATATATATATAAAAAAGAAAACATATATATAGCTTAATCCCATATCAAAAGGGATTTTGAGCATCCAATTCAAAATAACACGATACACATTTGTTCAGGTGGTGCTTTCAGAAGGAAATAAACCAGCAACATGAATTGGCCCCAGGGAAAAAGATTCTGTATTCGTGCACATGGTCATAATTCCATCAATACCACAATCCTTCAGCCAAAGTATACAATATATATGAGTCTAGATTACTCAGAATAATTTGTAAATCCAGGCATAGACATCAGTTTAGTGTGAGCAGGATGCATGAAGTCTGGAAACTAATCGATGACATCAATCTAAATATTAGCAAGCAGCAGACTGGCAACATTTTAGTTCAAAAGTCAATTCATGGTTGTCAGATCCTAGATCTAATGGGGGAATTCTCAGCTATTTTAGAAGGGAATTTGGAGGGGAAAGTGAAGGGAAGAGGGTTAGGGAATTTGAGAATTAAGGGGGAAGGATCGAGAGAGAGAGAGAGAGAGAGAGAGAGAGAGAATAGGAGGCGGGAATTCAGTTCACATCAATTCATTCAATGATTTGAAATGGCTGGGTCAGTTCTTTTTATACATCACTGTCACGATAGACAAGAGAAAGTCCTTGAATATGTGTGATACAAGGACGGGCAGAGGGGAGTGGAAGAGAGGGAGAAGGATTAAACTAGGCTAAGAGCAAAAAATTAAAATATCCGTGGCAGGTTCGTGACAACTTTCCCCCCTTGAGACGTTTCTTGTCCTCAAGAAACGCTGAGGAGGCTCGCAACTCTCGAAAATTGTTGCAGTAAGCTTGGAAGATATTCCAAGGTGCTATGGTGAGCGTCCTCCTGCCTCCATTTCACCAAAACTTGAATGAGGGGAATCCCATGGTTATAAATCACTCTTTTGTCCATGATAGCCTCTGGCTCCCTCTGCTCATCCCTCTCCTTCTCCTTAGATGTTGTTGGCAAGGCTGAATTGACTTGTTCGATTCCAGTGGATTTCTTAAGGAGGGATACATGAAAAACTGGGTGTATGTGGGTACCTTCCGGTAGCTAGAGTTTATAGGCCACTTTGCCTATTTTTTTTTTTTTATGGTGAACGGGCCAAAGTACTTAGGGCTTAACTTAGTCACGGGCTGTTGGCTAATGGACTTCAGATGCTGGTATCTTAGCCGTAAGTATACTTGCTCTCCCACTTCAAACTCTCGGTCGCTTCTCTTTCGATCCGCGAATTGCTTCATCCTGTTCCTAGAAGAGGCCAACTCTTGTTTTAGTTGCTGCACCACTTCCCTCCTCTTACAGCTGGAAGCAGCGGGGGTTTAAACCCATACAATGCTTCAAAGGGAGACATCTTTAAGGCTGAGTGATAGATGGAATTATACCACCATTGAGCTAGGGGAAGCCACTTGTGCCAGTGCTTTGGCTGCATGATACACATGCATCTCAAGTATGTTTCTAATACTTGATTCACTCGCTCCGTCTGCCCATCTGTTTGTGGATGGTAGGCTGTTGACATATTGAGCCGAATTCCCATGGACCCCATAAGCTCTTGCCAAAATCGGCTGGTAAAAACCTTGTCACAATTGGATACAATGGTTCCAGGTACTCCATACTGAGAAACCACCCTATCAATGAACAGCCGAGCCACTTCCTTGGCCGTGTAGGGGTGAGCTAACCCAATAAACTGAGCGAATTTGGTAAACCTGTCCACCACCACCATCACACTGTCTTTTCCTTCTGACTTAGGCATCCCTTCGATAAAGTCCATGGCTACGCTAGTCCAAGCTCTGTCTGGTATAGGCAGAGGTTGTAGGAGGCCCGGATGGGCCACATTTTCCAGCTTACACCTTTTGCACGTATCGCACTCTAACACAAACCTTTGGACATCTCTCCTCAAGTTAGGCCAGTGAAATATCTGCTTAATCCTCAAGTAAGTATTCTGAATGCCCACCCACTGGTGACTCATGTAGAGTTTGCAATATTCTATGTTTGAGGTTTCCTCCCTTTCCTACGACAATCCTCCCCCTGTACCTCAACAGCCCTTCTGTGAAGGTGTAACCGTTAGCCCCCCTTGGCGATACCACCACTTCCTCTAACGTCTTCTTCAACTGCTCATCCCCATCATAGCTATCAATTACTTCTTGACACCATGCCGGCACTACCGCAGTAATTGCTGAAGTGCTGCCCTCTTCTTGGCGTCTTGACAGTGCATCAACCACCATATTTTCTTTGCCTCTTCTGTACTGTATAGAGTAATCAAGCCCCATCAGCTTAGCCATCCCCTTTTTCTGCAGTTGAGTGTGTAATCTTTGCTGAAGTAGAAACTTTAGACTCTCATGGTCTGTTTTAATAATGAATCTGCTGCCCTCCAAATAGTGCCTCCATTTCTCCACTGCCATCAGCACTGCTAGGAACTCTTTTTCATAGATACTTAGCCCCAAATGCCTTGTGCTTAGGGCCTGGCTCAGAAATGCTAGCGGTCTACCCCTCTGCAAGAGAACTGCACCAATGCCTACACCACATGCATCCGTTTCCAATGTAAAGGGTTCATTGAAATCAGGTAACCCCAGAATGGGGACTGTCCCCATTGCTTCTTTGAGGTTTTGGAAAGCCTGCTCAGCCTCCTCTCCCCACTTAAAATTCCCCTTCTTCAAAAGTTTTGTTAGTGGCCGACTCAACACCCCATAACATTTTACAAACCTCCTGTAATAACCGGTTAGACCAAGGAATCCCCTTAATGCCTTAAGGGTTGTGGGTTTAGGCCAATTGAGCATAGCTTCTATCTTCTTCGGATCTGTTTTCACCCCTTCACCAGAGATCAGGTGACCCAAATATTCAACTTGGCTTTGGCCGAAAGAACACTTAGATCTTTTGATGAACAGCTGATTGGATTTGAGGACCTCTAGGGTAGTTTTTAGGTGCTTTAAATGCTGGTCAAGAGAGGGACTATACACAAGAATATCATCAAAGAAGACTAGTATAAACTTTCTCAAATATGGTTCAAAAATTTGGTTCATAAGGGATTGAAAAGTGACTGGGGCATTGGTGAGCCCAAAGGGCATCACTAGGAACTCAAAGTGCCCATGATGGGTTCTAAAAGCAGTCTTATGGATGTCTTCAGGCTTCATCTTGATCTAGTGGTATCCAGATCGAAGATCCAACTTAGAGAATATGGTTGCATTGTGTAGCTCGTCTAGGAGATCTTCTATTAGGGGTATTGGGAACTTGTCTTTTATGGTGATGGTGTTTAATTGGCGATAATCCACACAAAAGCGCCAAGTCCCATCTTTTTTTTAACTAAGAGCACTGGTGAGGCGAATGGGCTATGGCTGAGTCTTATGAAGGACTGGTTCAGCATTTCTCTCACCATTTTTTCGATTTCTGATTTTTGGGTTGGTGAATATCTATAGGCCCTGATGTTTATGGATTCTGAATTTGGCTTGAGATGGATGGAGTGGTCCAGGTTGCGGGAAGGGGGTAGGGTGTTAGGCTCGGCAAACAAGTCCCCAAATTCAATAAGCAATTCATCGACAAGATACTGAGAGTGTACCTGGTCAATCCTCCCTTGTGGGCTGCAGGTCACCACACTCGGTTCCCCCACCGTTAGCTGTTCCCATCCTTCGCCCACAGCTATCACTGAGAATAATTGGGCTAGCTTGCTCCAGTTATTTTTGAACGCCTTATGTAGCCTCTTCCCTGTTATCAGCTTGCATGTCCCAGTCTCCCTTCCTCCTTTTAAGGTCATCCTCCTTCCTCCCCTGTCAAAGGAGACTTCCATCTTGTTGAAGTCGAAACTTATGGGGCTCACTCCTTTCATCCAATCCACCCCGAGCACCATGTCACAGCCCCCCAGTTGCAATAGCCTAAGATCAGCTTCAAACACCTCTCCTTGCATCTCCCACTTAAATCCATAGCAAGCTGAACTGCTCAGCATCTTACCCCCGTCCGCTACTGTCACACTAAGGGGCTGGGTATTAGAGAGCTGGCACCTCAGCTTTCTAGCGATTTCCCCATCCAAGAAGCTATGGGTGCTTCCGCTATCTATTAAGACTAGCAAGCCCTTGTCCTTCACTTTCCCTTCCACCTTGATTATCTTGTTGTCGGTCACTCCCTTCAAGGCATGGAGTGATATCTCCCCATTACTCTCATTCTCAGGTTCCTCCTCCTCCTCACTTCTATCTCCTTCCTCTTCTTCCAGTGTTTCTGAGTTTCCCTCCAATAGGAGAAGTTGGCATTTACACTGATGCCCCGAAAAATACTTATCTCCGCACCTGAAGCACAGTCCCGGCTATCGCCGCTGGTCATTGTGCCTCGCACTTGGTTGGGGTATCGTTGGGGGCCTCATTCCAATATTGCCCCCGGTCCACTCGCGGCTAATTCCTCTTCCGCCTTGGTGGGAGGATCTTGCCGCCATAGTTTTAGTTTGTTGCCTCTGCTTCTTCATCAATGCTTCTACTACCATCTCTTGCAACCGGGCACTCTCTACTGCTTGCTCCACCGTCCGAGGTCAGATCATTTTAACCATTGGCCTTAAATCATCACTGAGGCCGCTCAAGAAACTAGACACAAAATATGCTTCGGACAGGTGCGGATCTTGACTACTCATTAGAGACCGCAGCTCCTCAAACCTTTTCAAGTAGGTTTTTAGCTCGCCCATTTGCCTGAGTTTATTAAACTCTTCAATAACGTTGGTCATACTACGTTCTCCAAATCTCTCTCACAGCTTCTCGGTGAACTCCCCCCACATAGGTTGGCCCCTCACGCTAACCCATCCTTGGAACCATGTATCCACCACGTCATCAAAGTAGGCAGTGGCTAAGGCCACTCTCCGTCCCAATGGTATGTCATACCAATTAAATATTCTTTCGCACTTCCGCAACCACCAACGGGGATTGTTACCCTCGAAAACAGGTATCTCCATTCGGGGCACGGGAAAACCGACTTGTTGGCGATGCCCCTGTTCGTCACGTCCCCTATCCAGCATTATTCCTTCCCCCATGTCCTGATCATTCTCCATATCAGGAGTTTCAGGCCTATTTCGTCCCCTCTCATGATGTAAGAGAGGTTCCGTTCTATCATGCGGGGGAAAGTCGGGGGCCAGACTGACTGGGTTTTGTCGTGTAAACATCAGCATTAATTGCTGGAGCTGGTTACCCAGCTCTTCCCTCGTCTGCGCCATCTCTTCGCGCAGTTGAACCAGTGTTCCATCTAGCTTTTGATCGATCAACAAGATTGCCTCGTGGTTGCGAGTGTTTCCCAGTTCGAGCTGGTCTACTCGTCTCTGGACCTCAGCCGTGGACGAGCTAACCTGTTGCAGTTGGGTCTCCATATTTTTCATGTGAGTTCCTTCCGCCATGAGTTAGATACAAGCCTGGCCCGGAATCGAACTCTGATACCAATTTGTCACGATAGACAAGAGAAAGTCCTTGAATCTGTGTGATACAAGGACGGGCAGAGGGGAGTGGAAGAGAGGGAGAAGGATTAGAAAAACGTATGAGGGAGAAGAGTATGAAAAACAGAGAGAATAGTGGAGGAAAATTCTTAATTCATTCATGTCCTCTCTCCATCGATGGAGGAGTTAATATACTCGTTCGGTGGGGAGAATCTCGCCCATGCAAGCGGTTACAGCCGATTATCTCAGATCCCTTTCCTAACCAATTCCTTTGTCTTTTCCTCAAGCCTTACACGTGGCCTGACATCTAACCGAATACTAGCTGTAGCAGAAATATTCTAACGGAATAGGGAATTACAACCAAGCAGAAAATAAACTAGGCTAAGAGCAAAAAATTAAAATATCCGTGGCAGGTTCGTGACAATCACCTCAACAAAAGATTGGCGCCAAAAACAGTTACCAATCTCCGAGTACAACTTGTAATGCTATAGCTAGTACAACACTCCATCAGCTATGCTAATTCCCTTTTATTGTAGAAGCCTTGTAGCCTAAGTACGTGACAACAGTAAACATAAAGCATGGATGTACATGGTTCTTTTACTAGAAACCACACATCACCATGTTCTTTTGGCAGTCATGGTCTCCAAATCTCTATGGTGAGATAATCACATGTATAACCCCTACCAATGTCAGAAACTAGATTTATTGACTATTGCACCCTATTATCAGTAATAGATAACTGCAATTGTGATTGCGTCCTATGAATAAATTCAAATCTATAAATTGCATTTGACATTTACCAATCACACTGTCTATTGATCAAATTAATCAACGCTTGCAATGGATTCCATAGACCAAAATTTTGTCTATTAGAAAACTTAGAATCTCTTATTCTTTGTTTTATTAGTCTACTTATTTCCTACTTATTTTTATTTGATAAGTAAGAGTATACATGAAAAGAAACCACCATAAGGCAGTGAACCCTGTACGGCAAAGAAAAAACTTGACACCATTTATATTCAAAATATCAAAAACTATCGGCATATGCTTCCCAAGAACAGTCAAGTGTATTGATGCATGACAAAAACCTCAAGAAAACAATAATTTTAGTGGAGATATTTAACAGTACCTCAGAAGATGCACTGGAAAGATCCTGATGCAATTCTCGTTTACAAGCAGAAACAAAATTTGGTGCGTTCTTTTTAAGGCTTTTATTAAGGCTCCTAGAAGACAGGCAGTAGCCCCCCCAGTAAACATCGACAGTTTGAAGGGAGTTGGAATACATAACAGCAGCAGAAGTAACAGCAACAACACAGCTGGAAGCCTTTGATAGTTGATCCCGGTCCTGAGAAGAAACAAGTCATTCTGTAACTGCTGATTTAGCAGACTTCATTTTTTGCAATAAAAATAGGCTTGAACAGGCAGGGCTGGCCTGGATGGGCAGGTTGAAAACAGGTAGTGAGTTAGCATGATCAACCCATTTCTGCCCCCTTTAGACTAGACTAGCTTGGCATGGGCGGATCAGCTGCAGGTCAAGTTTAGACCTATCCAACACATAAGGTTTTTATTTATTTATTTATTTATTTGGGGGAGTTGTTGATCTGCTGTATGAAAGAAACAAAGAAAAGAGGCAACAATGTCCAAATAGAATTAGATACATAATTTCAGATAATAATGTCTTGTTGTGCAGTGTGGTAATCCAGAAATCCTCAAACGCTACTAATTGAACAAGTCATCTATCAACATAATTAACTAACAGAATAACCTGATTTCTTTCACTGAAATAACAGCATAACCTTGTTTCTCTTATTTATATATAGGGAAGACCTTGTAGCAGAGGGAAAATTTTCTTGGAGACAAAATTTCTTTAGTTTTATGGTGTAGGAATTCGACACATTCTTGGATGTAATAAAGCCATGCCAACCTTCTTCTTCCTGATATATGGGCAGCAAGTTGACAAGCTACTGTGGGTCCACCAAACTGGAGTCACATATGAAGATTCAGTTAGTCCATTTGAGAAGTATTTGTTTGGTTCAGCATAACAGCACCATTCAAAAAACATCAAAGTATGACATGGCCTCAACCTTGTTCACTTTGTTGGTTGTGCATTTGTTAAGTAAAGAAACATCTTTTATCTTCTGTAGTCCATAAGCTAAGTTTCCAAAAATTTCAATGTGCTTGAACATAACTGAACTGGGTCATTTCCAAACTCTCAGCGCAAAGAACATAGGTCAACTCACAATACAAAAAGGGAAAAACTATTTAACATTTACAGTCTTGCTAAAAATAAAGAATCAAACTGACAGTACTATCACTCACGTAAATCCAAATAGAACAAGCTAGATTTTAATTCAAGCACTAAGAAACCCACCCAATAAATCCTAATAGACATTGCATGAGATAATCAGGAATACCAGCACAGTTTGGAAAGAATCACACAGAACAGCTTCAAAGCAAGCTTATAAATGGAGCATTAAGCAAAATTACCCCAATTGAGATGCAGTTACTGTGCCCTTCCAGCAGCCAAGCCTTCAGAGGCAATTGAACAGCATAGAAAGCAAGATCAATTCTTGAATTGCAAATGAATGTGCTGTACAGCTGATTCACCAAAGACAAAAAGACAGCAAACTTGAAGGAAGAAGAAAGATAAAGCAAGAAGGAAGCAGAGAAGGCAATTGCCGTCAGAAGCTGCAAGAAACAATTGATGAGAAGGTTGAAGACGATAGCAAAAAATGAGAAACAAGCCACACATCTGATCCTCTGTAGATTTGGTGGCCTAAGCCTGTCGTACAAGAGATATACAAGCAGGGGTGTGACATTGTGATATCCAATGTTAGGTCGGTAGTTTACCATAGGGCCTGCCAAGAATGGAAACAGGACAGGCAAGCCATCTCCACCCCTGACCCCCCACCCCATCCCTGCCCCATACCCTGGTGGGCCTATAAATTGACCCCCAACCCCACCCCTGATGGGGATGGGTCAGGTATCTCAGTTTCTCCGGAAAAATAGATTGAAATGTTTTTCTATTAATTTTTGACAGTAATGAAACAAGAGAAAAATTGAATACATTGTACTCATAGTTGTCAAAGACGCAAGGTGCACTGGGGTGCAAATTAGTGCTTGTGGCC
Organism: Diospyros lotus; assembly: GCF_014633365.1. NCBI lineage: Eukaryota > Viridiplantae > Streptophyta > Magnoliopsida > Ericales > Ebenaceae > Diospyros > Diospyros lotus. The sequence continues at coordinate 434,468 of NW_026267115.1, read as the reverse complement.
TAGGCGCGAGGTGAAGTGCAAGCCTTAGGCATGTGAGGCGGACATTTATTCAAAATGCTTATAAAATACTTATACACTATTCTTTTCGATATGTATAAAGAGGTAGATGTAAACTCATAAAATCATAAATGACAACTGACCAACCCTATAATAACAACTAATATTATTGCAAAAAAAATAATTAGTTTCTTCTAACTACAAAAGATATTAGAGGAAATAAAAAATTATAACAGAACACATTGCAAAAAAACATTACAGGAAAACAAATCATTTCTTCTAAATTCTTTTGCAAATAGAGGAAAGAAAAAAAAATTACAACAGAACACACAGCACAAAAGTTACAGAAGAACAATTAGTTTTTTCTAGATTGCAACAGATAGTAGAAGAAAGAAAAAAAATTAAGAGTAGAACACACATAGAAATACAATTACAGCATAGAACTAGTTTTTTGTAAATTGCAAAAAAAATTAGAAGAAAGAAACAAAAATAAAGCAGAACATAGGCATGAGTAGTTCTAGCGAGTGAACATCACTGCCAAAGGATCCAGCCGAGTGAAAGATTCGGCAAACCTCTGGCTTACACCACTAGGTTTGCCTCTCACCAACATACAAGAATATGCAATCAAATCAACAAGAAATAAGATCTAAGATGACAAATGGACAAGAAATTGAGTTTTAATGCGCTTGTATATACAAGGAATTATCATGAACGTAGGGTTCATAACAGGCTGAAATTGGCATTCGGAGGGATCCGAGAGGCTTAGGATTAAGAACAGAAAGTTTAGAGGGATATTTGGACAGAAATGGGGGAAGGATGTAAAGAGAAATGAGGGAGAGGATTAGAGAGAAAATGAGAGGGAGAATTGTAAAAAATTGTAAAGAGAGAATCAGATTTTCATTAATCAATTCAAGAATGCTCATCTCCTCTTACAATAGGCTTTTTTATAGGTATAGCTAGCTCTTTAACTAATTTCTAAAAGCACCCATGTGCTCCTAACAAATAACCAAATATCTCCTAACAAACTAATATAAGCCTATTACAATATTACCCCTTTATTATATCCCTATCACAATATTACCCTTCTAATCCTCCTAGGGACATGACAATTTCCCCGCCTTGAAACATGTATTGTCCCCAAGACATGCCAAACCTTCACAGCTTCCATTATGCCCCCCTCGCCACCCCTTTTTTTTTTCTTTTCTTCCACAGCTTAGATGGAGAAATTTTGAAGATATCCTTCACTGCCAATGGAATGATCCTAGGTGACTTTTGCTCTCCATGCATGGTATGAGTCTTCCCGCTGGTAGTAACCCCATAAGCAAACTATGTACCATTAATTCCTTGAATGGCACCACTTACAACCTACTGGGCTGCAACATCAATTCCAGTCTTCAATCCTCCCTTCAACCAAGGTGACAAAAATTCTAATCAGCTAGCTGTAGCAACAACAAACAAAGCAGCAGCGGCATTGTTCTTTCCGGCCAAACTCTCAACAACAACATGGTGACACCATTTAGGATCGGCGAGACTTCCCCGCCTTATCCTCAGCTAAGGAATCCTCAGCATTATCCAAAACCATAGGCAATGGAACCTTATCATTAGGGACTCCACCACCCATTCCCTTTCTTATAGAATTCTGATCTTGGACACCCTCCAATCCTTCAATCCCTACACTAGTCAACAGAGGTAACGAATTGGCCTTGGCTTCCTTGGTCACTTCATCAAATGCTACCCCATTTTCCTCTTGCAACCTTTCAATAGGTGCATCTTGTGGTCTTATTTTTTCTTCAAACTTCTCAAGCACTGCTGCATAATTCATCCCCAATTCCAGCAATTCCTTGTGGCCTTTTGTCATTCCTGTCATGTGATTGATTGTTGTCCTAGCCACCGAATTGTTACAGCTTCCCTTTAGATAATGATTTTCACCACTAAAATTACTCTCAATATCGCAGCCATCCTTCTAGTCACTGTTGCCTCCATCAAAATGCTTCTTTTTCTACCCAAAGTCTAAAGTAGGCAGTGAATCGGTTGTTCGTAATCTTGTCTCCTTCATCTACTCCACTCCAAGGAATTCCTCCTTGTTAAAACTTCTGTGATAATCATCAAAGTATTCCACCGGAAAGTTGTAATGATACTTCTTAATAAGTATCATCGCAAACTCTTGCAGCTTCTCACAAAACATACGGCCAAATTCCTCACACTCTTCATGAATCCCATTGCTTGTTCATTTGTCGCTGTTGCTACCAACTGAAAATGCAGCCTTCTTTGGCTGCCATTGAGGCTCCATTCCAGCTGAGAATGAAGCATTCTTTTGCTGCAATTTAGGGCTGATATGCTCCATGTATGTACTGCTCCCAATGGCCTCACGATCAGGTCGTCCCCCTAAAAATGCAACACCCTTCTGCTGCGACTGAGACTCCAATGTCCTCGTGCTTGCACTTCAGCCCCTAGCAAACTTCTCACAAGTAGGACAACTCGAAGGCCAATAAACAGGAGCTTTGTACATCCTAAATCCCTCACTTCTCTTCAATATGTACCTCTCAACAGTCACCCTGAAGCTAATCCAAAAGTGGCAGATTGCAGTCACTGTTCTGCTTCGGAATCAGTCCTATTTTAGGGCCGGAATAAATTGCACGTTACAACAACTTGATCGGCCTTTAAGAGTCACCTAAGGCTACCGCATATCCTGCCTTGCTTGCTGCAATAATACCTAATACTTGCGGAATCACTGGCCTGCAACGCCTTCTAAGTCACAATCGCTTGGCCTCGAACCCGCTTCAACTTATGGCCAGTGATGAATCAAGCTTACTTCCCTTGGTTATGCTCTAAGTTGGCTCTCCAGAATGGTTGGAATCTCCTTTCGATCAAGGAGGAAAGCACGTTGTGACACCCCGATCGCTTCACCAGCACGGGTCAAAAGGCAACCCAAACCGTAGCACACACAGTGCCTTCCGGTCAAAGCGGCAACACCCACAAAACTCCAATCCGAATTCCAATTAAAACCGCCACACCTCAGCCGCACCTATAGGAAGCTTATCGGTTTGGGTCGGAATGGTCTTCCGATCTAATCGCAACTTTCTGGGTCATCCACTTCACCTCCGATGGACTCACGCTTGCCTCAACAGTTGCACTTCAGTGGTCATGGACCACCCTCCCTTTGTTGCCTTCCAGCTGAACCAAGAATCACCTTAAGGATCAAATCTATCACCCTCCAGAATCACTGTCGAGGACCACCGTCAACCTAAAAATCACCGTCAACTCTTCATTGCCTCCCGAGGTCGAGGATCACCGACTCAGCAACCCAGACCCAGTCACTCCAAAATCACGGTCAAAGTTGCCTAGGTCAGTTTCACCTTCACCCGCCTTCCTCAGTCGGTCTCCTCCTGCACTCAATCAATTGATGCTTCCGATCGAGTTGGGCGTTCAATTCATTCACCTGGAATTCTGTCTTAGGCTGATGACCACCTGAGTTCCAACCAATCGCTAGGAATCACTACACCCAACCGCTATCAACTATCGTTCGAAATCCGCTTCACTGTGGATCAGCAAGCGAGGTTTGCACCCAAGTCGATTAATGTGTTCAGAGTGGCAAAACCGATTGAAGAAGGTGCACAGCTTGATCGATCAAGGAAGGCGATTGTGATGCAACCAGTGAAATTCTCCGAAATTGAGAATCAATGGCTGCGATTTCTTCAAAATTCACCTACAACAGCTTCGAGGATGGGAAGGCCTTGCTTGTTTGGGAGTTCCAATCAATTGGAATCAAATCCACAGCCAATGATTGACTGCTCTGATACCATTTGTCATGAACATAGGGTTCATAACGGGTTGAAATTGGCATTCGAAGGGATCTGAGAGGCTTAGGATTAAGAACAGAAAGTTTAGAGGGATATTAGGACAGAAATGGGGGAAGGATGTAGAGAGAAATGAGGGAGAGGATTAGAGAGAAAATGAGAAGGAGAATTGTAGAGAGAGAATCAAATTTTCATTAATCAATTCAAGCATGCTCATCTCCTCTTACAATAGGCTTTTTTATAGGTATAGCTAGCTCCTTAACTAATTTCTAAAAGCACTCATGTGCTCCTAACAAACAACCAAATATCTCCTAACAAATTAATATAAGCCTATTACAATATTACCCCTTTATTATATCCCTATCACAATATTATCCTTCTAATCCTCCTAGGGACATGACAGGAATGTGCCTCGTGAGCCTTGAGCCTCACACCTTCCATGAGGCATGTGCCTAGGCAGCCCTCAAGCATGGCTCAGGGCCTCAGTGGTGATGAGGCACGCGGAGCTGTTTGACAACTATGATTGTACTTAACCTGAAAAAAAAAAAAGGATTATACATTATGCTTGCCACAAGAACAGCAAGAATTTTTTCTTACTCAATTACTCCCTCTTACCTATGACTCATCGTCAATAATTCAACAAATAAAAGGACTACAAATTCAAAATGACAATTACATTCTCCAGCCAAATTCAAAATAACAATACAAAACATAAGGAACAAGCAAGCATTCATGTTCTACATCCAACATATTTACACAACAATATTTAGATACTCCATAAATAATTGCTTACAACAAAAAAGGGAATGGTCAAAGATAGTACAACATTGACCTTTCAAAATCAAACCATGAAGTCAAAATTACTTTAGAAAATTGCAAAAGATTAAAACATAGGCACTAAAACCAGAGGCAATTTCATAATGGCAGCGCAACAAAGTTCGTCCCGTTTAGACGTTATATAGGCAATTTCACAAACAATTGCAATGCCAAAACAAAACATGTCAAAAACAGAAATCAAAACTAGTCAAATGGTTTCCAGAAGTCCGGCAATGCTGAACTCAACTCACCACCCTTAACAGATGGCGATAAGCAATAAACTACTAATGAAAAATAAATGGCAAAAGACAGAAGATCTTTAAGGAATCCAACAAAATGGCAGTAACCCCGTGCGGCACCCGCGCGACCTTTTTCAACACAACGAGTAAGCCTTACACAAAACAAGAATTAGTCCTCTCACAACGCACCACACCCACGCACCCCGGCAGACCGAGTTTTTTTAGTCTGCATCAGAAAGAAGAGCGGCACCACAACCAGCCACGGATCTCAACCTCAACAACCGTATAATCACACTGAATTTTACCATTAATTTCAACCTCCAATCGAACAAGATAGAAATCATAGAAGCTCGTATAGGAACAGCATACCAGATTATAAATGGAGAGGTGCGTAGGGGCGGATCCAGGAATTTAGGTTGGGGGGGGCTGAAATTTAAAAAGTTAATGTAATAAAATTTTTATGTAACCAAAAAATCAGTACAATAAATTTTCACTAAACTTGTGCTCGAGGAAATTTTGAAACAAAAAATTCATTAAACTTGTGCTAGATTGATTTTTCTCACTATGACTTGAAGTAGTTTCACTAGTGTGATGATCTCTCTTTTTGAAAAAAGATAACAATGTTTTTCCTTTTTTTGCAAAAAGTTGTTGATTCATCCTAAATTCTAAGATACACAAATAAAAAATAGCACAATTCAATAATCGAACAATTAAAATATTTAACTCAAAATTTGAGGCAAATGCAAGGCCAATACAACAACTGTATTTCTAGAGTTTAAACAAGAGAAGGCAAAAGTATGGTCGATTCAAATATTCAATAACAGATTCACAATAACAAATTCCAGGCTTCCAGCCACGCCAATTCCTAAGTTCCTAACTAAATGCAGTAGTCAAATAGGCAAGCAGACACAAAATTAGCAGAAAATCACTTAAAATTGCTGAAAAAATGCTGCGATTTCAACAACAAATCAAGCATAAACAAGGAAAAAAAACATGCGCGAAAAATAGAAAAACTATCTAGAATTAGCCGTCAATCGAGAGAATCAAAGAACTGAAAGAGAGAAAACATACCTGGGATCGAATGAAGCAAATCTGGAAGTTGGGGGGTGGGGTAAAACGAAGACCTGAATCAGAGGGCAGCGAGCAAGAGGGCGAAGCCGACTGGCCGAGCGAGAGCAAGAGAGAGGCAGTCAGGCAGAGAGCGAGGGCGAGAGTCAGAGAGCGAGGGCGAGAGGCAGCGAGAGGGGCCGAGGCCGAGGCCGAGCGAGAGCAAGAGAGGCAGAGAGCGAGGGCGAGAGGCAGCGAGGGCGAGAGAGGCAGAGAGCGAGGGCGAGCGAGAGCAAGAGGGCCCAGGCCGAGCCCTAGCGAGAGCAAGAGGGAGGCAGAGATCGAGAGCAAGCACGAGCGGACGAGCAAGAGAAGAGGAGGCAGAGAGCGAGAGGCAGCGAGGGTGAGCAGCGAGCGAGAGCGAGGTCGAGAGAGGAGAAGGGTTTACAGACAAGTGGGCTCGGCTGGGAAAAATTATGGTGGGCTGGGCTGAGGTTGGGTGGGTTAATATTAAATAATCAAAAAATTTACTCTAACAATTTAATTTTTATTATGGGTTGCCGTGGAATTCAACCCAAAATAACTCACACATAAATCCACCCGTCGGGTTGGCAGTCCAAAGTGTCGGTCGGCGCCGGCAGAGACTGCAATGAGAAGAAAATGGTGAGATTTGAAGGCGAAACTTGAAGAGTGAAACAGCACCCTAAAAGTCGGTTACATTTATTTTTAAAATAAACCCTATGATTATTTAATACAAATAAGAATATGGATTTAAATAAGATTTAATTAAATTTTTACTTTGCTTTTAATTTATAAATTTAAAAATTAAATCACAAAATAATATTAAAATACAAATTAAATATAATCATTAAATTACAATACATATATGATGAATATAAGTTAATCAAAGGAAAAAGTTAATCCACAAATTGGGCCACAACTAGATATGACCTTATAATAAAATTAATTAGTAGATGTATCATTAACTCATAATATTATATTATTAATAGTGTGAAGACATATTGTTAAACTCGAAAATAACTATTATGCAATGTTTCACTTTAATCACTGACAAAAGGAGCATAAATTAAATTAGTAGATATATCATTAATTTATTATGTTATGTTATTAATAGAATTATTAGAATAAAAATTATAATTTATTTATAACAATACGATATCTAAGTTACCATCATTAAGTGTAAGCAATTATGAGGCTCTTTGGCTTTCCCTTATTTTTTTCTAGTTTATAAATTTTTCTATTTATAAGTTGTATAAAGTTTAAAAGTTGGGTAACCTCCAAGTTGATAATATATTTAAATAAATATGCTTTAAATTGTCATTTATATAGTTATGCGTTTGATTTGAAAAAGTATATAAATTATAAGAATTTAAAAAAAAAAACTAAAATAGACGTGTTACTGAATAATATAAATAAAAATTATAAAAATATTAATTTTTAATTAAAAATTTATAAATTAATATCTAATTAATAAAATTATTACAATTACATATTGATAAATTATATATAATTATTAAAAATATATTAATACAATATGTATGTTAAATATATATATATGCATACAAATAAAGCAGTTCGATGACGGAGAAAGCAGCGAACGATAGAGGCATGGGTGGCAGAAGACAGCGACGGACACAGAGGAGAAGGCGATATGGGCCAGAAACAACAGTTGATGGGGACTGATTTGGAGGCAGTGGTCGAATGCAACAGAGGAATTGGAGACGATAATGGTCGAAGTTGGAGGAAGGCAATAATGACGATAGATGAGTTGGAATGAGGCAATAACAGGAAAGCTGCAGGGATAAAGGGATAAAAGAGATGGGTTGAGGTTGGAAATTAGGAAGTTACTTGATGGCAAATTAGTCATTTGTTTTATTAACGAAATAAGCTATCAAGGATTTATTTGAAAAACTGTGATAACTTATTGAATAAACTACTAAAATAACTTACAAGTTCAGTAGGATTGAAGCTCCTAAATGTTTATGAGTTGTTTGGCTTATCCTTTTTTTAAATAGCTTTTAAATTGTATAAAACTTAAAAGTTGAGTATCATTTAAATTGATAACATGTTTAAATAAATATGCTTTTAAACTATTAATTAATAGTTATGTGTTTTTGTTTGAAAGAGCTAATAAACTATCAAAACTTGATAAAAATACAAAAATATACATGTTATTGAATTATGTAATAAAATCCATAAGAATACTAAATTTTAATAAGAATGTTAAATGTATTAATTTAGTATACATTAAAAAATATATATGTTATATATACATATATATATAATGAACAAATGAGGCGACGACGGCGACAATGGCAATGGAGAAAAAATGTAGCGAAAGAGAAGATGGAGGTGGTAGCGATAGGCTGGAGGCAATGAGCTTGTTGATCTCTTGACACACAATGGCCACTTAAAAATGAGGTGAATTGAGCAATTAAAAATTTATTCAAGTGAATTATTTCCTTTTAAAAACTCTTGAATTTTTTATATACAAAGAAAAGACTTATTATAAATATATATGTTGTTTGGTGTGATAGCAATATAAATATGTAAATAATAATAAAAACACAAGAATACATAGTGGTTTGGTGTCTCCAACACCTACTCCACTCTCTCAAGGTTAACCCGACACTTGAGGTTCTACTAAAACCACAACACTAGGTTTCCACACAAGATCACCTAGCAAACTTATACACCTCGAAATTTTCTCTTTAGTTCTTCCCAAAAATTAATACAACACAAAAATGCATCTAGATTACGTGGGCTCTAGGATGCCACTCACAATCCACAAATTAATACAAATAAATCCTATATCCGAACAACTTTGGACTAATGTGGAATTAAACACAATGATGTACAAGGTAAAATAAAAATTAATCAAGTTACCACAAATGAAGAGTATATATTTTCCCTTACATTGGGCTCCAAATGGATTAAACTTTAAGTTTGAGCCTTGGATTGTTTTACTTGAGTGTTTGGGTGTGCTTTAGGAAGATAGGAAATAATAGAGCATTGGCCTTCTCCAGATTTCTCCTATTGATATTTATAATGGAGCTTCCAATGGATCTTTAAACGGTTGACCTCAAATAATTTCTTCTCGGGTCACGGAGAAAACCATTTTGATTCCAAGGTCGGACCGACCTCGAACGACTGCAGAGCCACCATTTAAGCAAAGTCGAAGTCAGCTCAACCAACCGTCTCAGCCACACTTTAAATCCAACTCTCCAAAACTAGCGCATGCAACAAAAATTGCCCAAGTTCATTTTTTCTCTAGCTTGAACGCTCGCTACTCGAGCCTTTAACCTGGGGAAGGGGGTGTGTGGATCGTCTAGGCCCAATCTCAGTCCAATCTTGGCCTTCTCCTTGGGCCCAACCTCAACCCAGCGCTAGCCTGTTGCGACATCATTGCAACCTTTTCTGGGTATTCGCGCGGTCGCCTCAGATCCCATCTTGATTAACGGTGGATCCCATCCACATTAATAAGGGTCTTATCACCACCATCTGGGAACCTCCACCGACGTTGGATAGTCAGTCTCATCACCTGCAAACGCACAACTTATGCATACAAGAGGACGTCTCCTCCTCCTATATCAGCCATCTCTTCTCAGAGCCAATATATGTTCTGACCTCTAGCCTACTGATACACTGTCATTTATTCACTTTCTTACTCACTTTAGCGTCGGAGTGCTTGTAGGTGCCAGCCGCCCGGACGAACTTGTCGCCGGAGCCCTTGCGCCCTATCGTTGAGACCTCGCCTTCGATCATCCTCTTTTGGTTAGGAAGGAGCACCCCCACTTGAATTCAATAAAAATATCTAAAAAATCAAAATTAATAAGAATATAGAATTTTGGTTTTAGAACAAATTTAGGATTTGACGATTTTAGCACTTCCAAAATACATACTTTTCATTTATTGAAAAATTCATTAAAAATAATTTTAACAATAATGAATATTAGCTATCAAAATACCAAGAGATAATTTTCTAAAAGAAAATATTTTCTTATATATGTTCCCTTATAATGCACTAATTTTTCACTTAGAACAAATAATATTTATTTGTTCATTTTAATACACAAAATACTATAGTACTTAAAATAAGTTTTCCACCATAAGACATATCAAAATTTCATTATGGGATTTAAATATATCAAAAATAGTTTTACTAAAATTATATTTTGTTAAGTATCAAAATACACAATAGGTTGATTTGAGCAATTTGGCTCAACAAAGCTAAGGTTACGAACGATGGCGATGGAGGATGACGACGGACAATGGCAATGGCGTAAGCGACGAAGATGGGTTTGGCTGGAGGCGGTGGGCGAATATGGATTTGGCAATCACGGCAACAAATAAGGCATAAGGATGAAGAAGGGTGTTTGGTTGAAAATATGTGTTTTTTTTTTTTTTTTATAACCTAGGTTTCAAGCTTCGCTCGAATAGTCATGGGGACGAGCAACCTTTCCTCTCAGTTCACCTGTCCGGTAAACTCAGATGCGGTTGCAGCCTATACACACGTAGAGTAGGATATTCAGTTCACACTTCCACATGAAGCAAATACCACCACAGATATTTGATCCCGGATGTTCTTTATGAAACTCCATATGCTTTACCACTGAGCCATATCTATGGAGGCTAAAAATATGTATTTTATTTGAGGGTAAATCAGACATTTCCTTGGTTAATACAAAAAGCTCGTAAAAGCTTATTTAGAAAAATTGGGCAGCTTTTCTCAAATGCTGTTGGAAGATCTTATAAGTTATAGAACGTTTAAATTCTTAAATATTGCAAAATGCATAAAAAAAAAAGTTGTATAGCCTATAAGCTAATTCAATAACTCATAAGCGGTCAAACCAGTAAGCCAAACACCTTCTTAATAAATGCGTAGCAAAATAAATTATGTAACTTATAAACTAAGGTAATGTTTGTTAACCAATATATCGACCAAAAAAATTAGGATATAAACAACATATTGAACAAAAATGTTTTTTATTATATTTATTAAATTTATATGAACATAAGTGATGTGACTTCTTATTTTAAATTTTTCAGATAAATTTATCTCTCCCCCATTTCGGATAAATTATATTGGACTTTACAGATAAATTATTTTAATATAGTTTTATCTTACTCATTTTAATAAACGCTACCTAATAGGTAACTTATAAATTGTCAAATCGATAAGCCAAACGCCTTCTATGTTTGCCACATTTTTCTTGGCTACCATTGACTGGTATATGATATTCCACGTGTTAATATTGGATAAAGAAAGAAAAATTACAATATCTTTGATTTTTTAAGTATTTTTGTAGGTAAATGATGTTAAATTCTAAGATGGGTATATATATGATTTGATGTAAATAAAAACCCCAAATGTAAATATTATATTTGGGGTGAGGTTAGAGATGGTATTTTTAGTTTTGAATCCAAACTCGAGTTTTATGTATATATTATATGTATTATTTTGTAGGTAATCATTTATATCTTAACTCATAAAAAAGTTATTAAATTTATAAATAATCAAAATACTTTTCACAACATTAGACGGTTCAAGTTGTTTATATTTAATCATATATTTGGATAAAACTTTGGATGGGTTTGAGATTGATGTAGAGTTGATTCTTGATACGAGAGATCGAATAAATAATTTGATGATTGAATTCCTAACAAAAATCTCCCAATCTCGAGAAAATAATATTATAATTAATTTTTGCTCTTCAATCGAGTTTAAGTTTAGGGTTAGAGATGAGTTTGACGGCCTAAGTTTGGATTTAATAACGACACTCTTCACCTTGACCCGCCTTGTCACCATCTTTAACCATTATTAATATATATTTTTTAAAAATAATATAAAATTAGGTCTCAAAATTGTAGCCATGTCTCATAAGAAATAAAAAAATTGTGGACATGGTGGTGCCAAGGCTAAGTCAACTTAGGTAAGATTAGTATAATAATTTATTTCACTAATTTTGAAATATAATTATTAGTTTGACACGTACCGTAACAATAATATTATCAAAATGATATAATACTAACAATCTTGTAAATATAAATCATACTAGTAAATTTAGTATCATTATAATCATACATCACGCCCTTTATTTTCATCTAACAAAAAAAGTCAACTTATTTTTGACATAGGTTAATACACGAAAGCTGCATATATAAAGTTAATTATAAAAACTCAATCCAACAACAGTATTCTCAATCTAACTAATTAATAAATTGTTGAGAAAATTGGGTTATTTTTTTTAAATTCAATTTTATCATAAATAATATCGTATAGATAAACAGTACTCATATAGATAAATAATACATGAACAATTATACAAAAAATTACATTAGAAAGGTTACAAGCGTCCCACTTAAAACTCAAACTCTTAAAGACAATTTTTTCTTAAATATACACTTAATAGCATAATATATTACTAATGTTACTACAAATATACTCTATAAAAAAATATTAAATATAACAACAAATAGAATACTAGAATATAATGAGTTTTGGGATGAATTTTATTTACGTCCTCGCACACTATTAAAACATTTCATTAATTTTTAAAGAAAAAGATATAAATGAGAGAAGGAGAAGAATATAATTTTGGGATGAATTTTTACAAAGAGGGAATGGCATATTTAATAGCGAAAAGAAAGTATTTATTAGGTTCCAAAAGGTGAAATCCCTCATCTTAAGGGCTCATTCAACTCAACTTCAAGATTTATGCAGAGAGGGTTAATCATTAGGATAATCGTTCTTGTGTGGTTCTCGATGTTCGTGCCATCGATTACGTCAGGAAAAATAAATCGTAGGTTAAACTTTTGATTTTTTCGCAAGATGATGGTCAAACTCATAATTCATCAAATTGACATCGATATATTACTCATCTGACCATCCAACTTATATTCTTGAAAGCAAAATCCTTGATATTCTTCCTCCTACTGATGTGGGATTGGAGAGAGCCACAAATCAACACAGATCCCAGAAGATTGTGTCAGTGACAAAATTTATGGACATTTTATAGTGCACCACTAGTTGAATTTGGCCCTTAAGGCTTACTTAATAATGGCTTAATTTTTTCATTTATAAGTGACCGCCACAATAAATTTAAGGTGACGTTGCGTAATATGATAGGGGTAAGGTGTGACAGATTCCCCCTTTCATTGCTCTCATGATCATAAGTTCATAACCAGGGAGTTATTACGCTAATTACTCAAGTAATAATATTAATAAATGATAAATTATATGTTCCTAATCGTATGTAGCATCAATCAGCAATCAGCCTTAAGATGATAGATGTATAAAGAATAAAGAAATTAAGTTGCTTCCACATACATGATTTAGCGGCAAATTATTTAAAATTTCATATAAAATATCACGATTCGAATCAGTATAAAGACTAACTAAAAAATTTTAGATTGGGTTCTCTTTACTATTTTTAAGTCATTTTTAGTTTTCAATTTTCTAAAATAATGAAAACATGTTCTCTTTGCTATTTTTAAAAATAAAAAAAATTTATAAAAAAACTCAAAACAATAATTTGTTTTGAGTGTTTTCATCTAAAATAAATTATAAATTCAAAACACATTTATTTATTTATATTTTATTATTATAATGGAAAAAATATTACAAAATTTATTAATTTTAAAATGTATATATTTTTTAATAATATATTAACATTAAATATTTTTAATTTATTGAATAATTAAATTTATTGAATAAAATATAATTTAAAAATAATTTTTAAAATTTTAAAGAGAACTCGTTTTTTAATTTTCTGTTTTGAGAAATAATTTTTTAAAATGATAAAGAGAACGCGTTTTCAATTTTTTAAAAATAGATTATCGAAACAGAAAACTAAAAATGAATTTAAAACTCAAAATTGAAAATTAAAAAGCAAAGAGAATGTAGCCGGTTGTGTTCTCTTTACTTTTCAATTTTTACTTTTGAATTTTGAATTCATTTTCACTTTTCTGTTTTGGAAGTCTATTTTTAGAAAATTGAAAATGCGTTTTCTTTATTATTTTGAAAAACTATTTCTCAAAACAGAAAATTAAAAACACGTTCATTTTGAAAATTTAAAAATAAATTTTTAATAATATTTTATTCAATAAATTTGATTATTCAATAAATTAAAAATATTTAATGTTAATACATTATTAAAAAAATATATACATTTTAAAGTTAATAAATTTTGTAATATTTTTTCCATTATAATAATAAAATATGAATAAATAAATAAATAAATATGTTTTGAATTTAGTGTTTGTTTTAAATAAAAACACTCAAAACAACTTTTTTGTTTTTTTGAGTTTTGTTTATAATTTTTTTTTTATTTTTAAAAATATAATTTTAAAAATAGTAAAAAAACACATATTTATTATTTTAAAAAATTAAAAACTAAAAATAATTTAAAAATAGTAAAGAAAACACAACCTTAAGTTTTACGTGAAATAATGCTCTGAATATTTAATTTTAGATATATAAATAATATGCTCATATCTAAATTTATTTAAAAAATATATTAAAAAAAGAAAATCATCGGTCCTTCAAAATTAGTGAAGCGCTCACTCAAGTAAAGAAAAATAAAAAAATTAAGCTATATCACAAACTATACCAGGAACTTTCCTCTTTCTTTTTTAGAGCAAGGACCGTCAAATCATATGATTCCCGAGCGTGGATCGGGGGCCCCAGAAGCCCGCGCCGCCCTTGACCCTTTCAACTTCCTGTGCGCACGCAAGCACCCAATTTAAAATTCGGGCTTCAAATATTTTATTTATGCAGAAATAATCTACAAGATTTTTTAAAATCAAATAAATATTTGTACTAAATCAAATAAAGCTTGTTAATATTTATTATTGCGTAATTTAAGACTCTAAATAATTTGAGAATTATTTTTTTAAAAAATAAAATGCTATTTTTGGCCGTTACTCTCCATGAGTGAGACTTATTGTCACGGACTCTTGACTTTCACTGACGGTGACAATACTAATCTCACCTGTCAGTCACTCCAGCCGCGTCCAACCCGTGGGAAAAGCAAGAAAAATGATATTTGTATATTATACTATTATAATAATTTTAAATTAAACAAACATTAATAATATTTATTTATTTTACAGATTTCATATCTACTTTGACCATTCACCATACAAAGAGAAAAGATACATTTAAGATTTTAAACAAATAAATCTCATAATTTAATATAATTCATGAGTTAAAATTTTAAATTTATATTTATATTGATCTCTAATTAACTTAGTCTATCTCACATCAATAAACAAAATCAATATATATAAATAATAATTTCCGAAACCGTCGACGTGGCAGGGGACGAAGTAAAAGCGGTGATAATTGAAGCGTGACGCTCAATGGCGTTTGGATTGTGAGCACCGAACAGTAACCCAACAATGAGTTGCGGATTGACTTGAGTCGCACTCAATTTCCCTCCACCACGCGCGAGACTGTTCCAGTCGAGCATCAGCCAATCATTTCACAGCGTCCGACCGCCCCCTCTGTACTTTATGCGATAAGTTAACTCGCCGAAATATATATTAAAATGGAATTCAGCCGCAAATAGACACCGAAACTTCGTCAAACGGCAGAGCAGCGAAGGGGCCGGCAGGGTGGGCGTTCGAGCAGGCGGCGGGCCAGATGCGATGGACTCCGACGTTTCTAGTTCCCGCAGCGCTTCGCAGGTTCCTTCTCCTCTCTGCTCCTGCTTCCGTTTTTAGTCTGTTGTCTTGACTGATTGGTCTTCTCGTTTCAATTTCCTTCTCCTTTCTTGAAGTTGTAATTCATTATGCTTTGTACTGTTTAATTTGCTCCGGCGGTGTTGAGTACTTGCTGCTACGTGGCTGTCTGCTTCACTGATTTATGCTTCGTGCTTCGATTTAGGTTTTAGCTCTCGTTTACTCGTCCAGTCTGAAAACTGGTTATCCGCGCACATCGTTTGAGATGATAATGTTTCGCCCCTTCCTGGATAGTCATTTCAATTTGAAGTGGAACCTATTCATTCTGTTGTGCGGGATCAACTCAACTGAGTTTGAACTAAGAAGATATGTAATTGGGGAAATTGTGTTTGATTGAAGTTTGAATAGCACAATCTGCACAAATAATCTTTAGAACCATTTATCCTGAGGAACTATCAAGTGCTTGACATCTTTAGTGGCCGTTACATTTCATTAAGCAGATTAGGCTTCTGATGCCTCTATCCTCTTAATCCTGTTGTTTGGCGATCAACTCAACTCAGTTTCAACTGATTCGTTCTTGGCAATCTTAGAAAGGGGGAAGAGCACATTTTTAGGCTTGCAAGAACCAAAAAGACATGTACTGGAGAAATAGCGGTAGATTGGAGTGAATTAGTTTGAATTGCAGAATTTGCATAAATAATCTTCAGAGCCATTTGTGCGGAGTAACTATCAAGCGTTTGGCATCTTTAGTGGCCAGTATACTTCATGAAGCAGATCAGGCTTCTGATCCCTCTATCTAACTTGGGGTACCTTCTAAAAGTCATTAAACTTTTACTCATTAACTGTTGTACTCATATGGGATCGAAGTATTTTCCATGTTTATGGACTTCAGTCCCATTCTCCTCAATGATTCAATAATTAACTATCTAGTGTCTACGCAATTCCTTTGTTATAGGATCTGCCAAATTCATTTTGGATCTTACAAAATTTGAAGATATCACTCATTGAGACATTTATAGCCAGGTTTATTTATTTTTTTTTATTTTTTTTTCATAATTCATGAGTTTTATTTGAGTTCTAATAAGGAATTCTATTCAAAATATGACATGCAGAATAAAAGCTCTCATCTTATAAGTTATTAGGCAAATCAGAACTAATCAACATAGCATTCACCATATCTAGTGAAGTATGATAATTTTTCTTTTAATCACACCACTAGGTTGAGGTGCACATGGTGGAGTGAATTGGGGTACATTTCATTAGAATTGTATGCACCTCCCCTTTGTTCTTAGATTTTCAATGGTTAATGTGGGGGGAGGGGGTGGGGAAGGAAGGGGTACTATACCATGCCTTATTGGCATTTTGAAAAATTTAACAAGTTTTAAACCTCAAGAGAGATACCTGTAATTTCTTCCCAAACTAGAGGGGAGGACCCTGTAATTATGTCAAACCTTAGGGGTGGTTAGTAGTGTAATCTACCCTTTTAATATTGCTATTAAGAAATCTTATGGCTTATGAAGTTATCACTGAGAACACATATTCCACAATATTCTTGTTTAAGTGCTTACAATTTGTTAATACAATTATTAAGTTGGCCACGATACCGTTTTGAAGAATAACATATGCATGAGTAGATGTCATGCAAAACAGCATCTCAACTCTCAAGTGTATGGAGTCATGTTTCAAGTTGAAAAGCTTGTCTTTGTTTGCATGCACATGTGTTGCTTATCCTGTTCAACTAGGGTAATCTGTATCCTAGAAGGGAAGGTTAGAAGTGGCTCCACTTTGTGCCTTTGCTGTGGTGGTACTGCATTTAATTGAATTAACTTAGGTTTACATTTAACTAAAAATAACTTCCAGGTGGCTTCGAACATTAATTTTCATTATTCAGAGGACTATGCTGTCATGATCCTAGGGTTTACCTAGGGTTTAGATTGGAATTTAGGAAGGAACTGAGGGAAGATTAGATAGGATGGAGGGAGAATTAGAATGAAAGAGAGGGAGATGACAACAAGAATAGAGGGAGAAATGTAGACAGAACAAAGAAAGAGAGTGAGATCAGAGGAAACGAGAGAGATCAAAACAATTGAGAGAGAAATCATAGTTCAATATCATTCAACACCATGACATTCTCTAATTGATCTAGCCTATTTATAGGTGTCAGGACCTTGTGTCCTAGCATGGTAATTTCTCCTCTTGAGAGGGAAATTAGGGTTAGGAAAGAGAGAAGGAGAGGGAGGACAAAGGGGGAGAGAGAGAGAGAGAGAGACGAAACATGGAGTTTTGAGGGAGAGAGGAAAAGAGTATCAATTGGTTATGAAATTCGTTAGTTTTCTTATTGAATTGGGAGCCCTTTTATAGCCCCCTTCTCGCCAATCTCTAGTGGTTATTGTTAGGATTAGAAGCTCTTAGAAACTCAATTCAATACTTTAGCTTGTCAAATCTCTCAACACTTCTCACCCAAAACCAACCCACAACAGAAAATATAAACTGGAAATATAAGACAAAAAGATTAAAGAAAGAAACAATCAAACCAAACAATAGGCACAAGCTTTTATCTTGGTTTGAACTGATCAAGGATCAGTCCTACATCTAGCCGCAAATCCCGAGAGCAATTCCACTAAAAACCATTGAAAACAGATTACAAAAACTCTCAATTCTCTATCATACAAGTTCATTGCCCTCACACAAGAGATTACAAAGACTAACTTTCTCTCTAAGCCTTTTCTCCCTCTCGACAGTCTCACTTGTATTTAGAGACATAATTGAATGAATGAATGTTATGTCCAACTGCCTAACCCTCGCCTCCTATTTATAGATCATAGGGGCGTTAATTACAACGCTTATTATTTAGACTACACAAAGACTAAAATATCCCTTATAATAAACATCTAAGTTAACTACTTTCTAACTTAGAAAATTCCATTCGCATTCACTCTCCAAATGAGTTCTACTGTTTTCTTTATCTTCTAGACAGAATCCTCCATGCAAAAGACCCAATAGTTACAATCTTAACAACTTGGTTGTTACACCCTCCAACAGTACTAACAACTTCCTACAACCTCCTAACTGCCAACCCAACATCCTTAATTGCTTCTTGTTACAATACAACAACACTTAACCACCTACTGTTACAATCATAAGAAGTAGAATACAAATTTGCCACGTGTTCCACATAGGATCTTGATAATTCCCTCCTCCTCGGTTCAGAACTTTCTTGTCCTCAAGAAAGAGAGAGAAGCTTGGCTGATTGAGGAAACTGCTGATCGGGAAGGTATTCCTATGTATTGTTGTCAAGGTGGAGATGAGCCCACTAGACCAACACATGAGTAATGGGGGCCCTATGCCTGGTAATGTAGAGGAGACCGGTTGTGCTCCTACAGACTTATTGAGCAACGAGACATGAAAAACCGGATGTATGTAAGAGCTGGTTAGTAGCTACAGTTGATAAGCAACAGTTCCAAGTTTTGCTACAATTGGAAAAGAGCCCAAAGAACTTGAGACTCAGCTTAGATACCTGGCTGTTAGTGAGGGCTCGCTGGTAAGAGTGTCGTAATTTCAAATAAACCAAATCCTCGATTGAAAATACCCACTCACTGCGCCGATGATAAGCAAATTGCTTCATCCAGTGTTGGGCAGAGGCCAATTCCTTCCTTAGGACTTGCAATACCTCCTATTGTTGTTGTAGAAAATCATTCAACTGCAGCTACCAAGGAAGATGGCAATGTGGCAGGCAAGTAAGAAGGCTTATAGCCATATGGGGCCTGAAAAGGAGACATCTTGATGGAGTTATGATAGCACAAATTATACCACCATTGCGCTGAGGAAAACCATCTCTTTGAGCTACGTGGCTGATCGATGCAAAGATAGCGTAAGTAGATCTCAAGGCATTGGCTTACCCTTTCCGTTTGGCCATTTGTCTCCGAGTGGTAGGCTGTGGACATGTGTAGATGAACCCCCAATGACTTAAACAAGTCCTGCCGCATAAGGCTAGTAAAAACCTTGTCTCGATCCAAGACTATAGGATTTGGCACCTCATGTAAGCTAACTACCAGATCCTAAAATACTCGAGCCACCTCTTGTGCCATGAAGGGATGAGAGAGGCCTAGAAAGTGGGCAAACTTAGTGAACCAATCTACCACTACCATTATGCAGTTTTAACCTTTCAACCTTGGCAATCTTTCCACAAAGTCCATGGAAAGACAGATCCATGCCTGCTCTGGTCTTTCTAGTGGCTTGGAGTTGTCATCGACTCATGCTTACAGTGCTGACACACGTCACATGACATCTCATATTCTTGTACATTTCTCTCAAGGCCAGGCCAATAGAACATCTACTTGATTTTGTGATATTTGCTTCTTATGCCTGAATGCCCCCCCACCAGTGAACCATGTAATGCTTGTAAGATTTTGAATTTAAGCTGACTACAGTCTACAATCACAATCCTGCCATGAAATCTGATCAATCCGCTCGATATAGCGTACCCAGTTTACTAGAGGGGTCGAGTAGTAGTTGCTCCTGCAGGTCGTTCATCCACCCAGCTATAGAATAACTCTTGGTTACCCCTTGCATCCAATTTGGAACGATGGCAGTAATGGTTGCGATTGACCTTTCCTCAAAGCACCGAGACAGTGCATCTGCGATGGCTGGATTTTCTTTCCCCCGTCTGTATTGGATTGTATAATCTAATTCCATCAGTTTACTCATTCCTCTCCTTTGCAGCTGAGTTTGTAATTTCTGTTGTAAACAAAATTTTAAACTTTCGTGATTGGTGTGTATTACAAAGGCTCCACTTTCCAAATATCAGCCGCTATCAAGACTGCCAACAATTCCTTATTGTAGATGCTTAGCCCTACGTGTTAAGGCCTGGCTTAAAAAGCTATGGGTTGGTCCCCTCGCATAAGAACAGCTCCACTCCGACACTACTTGCATCTGTCTCCAATACAAAGGGCTGACTAAAATTGGGTAAGGCAAAAACAGGAGCCTAACTCATAGCCCTTTTCAACTGCTCGAATGCCTCTTTTGCTTGGGGATTCCATTGGAAGTTATGTTTTTCAATAATTCTGTTAATGGCTTGTTGATGATCCCATAATTTTGCACAAAATGCCAATAAAATCCTGTCAGCCCTAAGAATCCTTGCAGTGCCTTCATAGTTGCAGGCCGAGGCTAATTCTGCATAGCTGCCACCTTGTTTGGGTCTGTACTTACTTACTCCTTGGGCTGAAATGATGTGCCCCAAATACTCAACCTGCCTTTGGGCAAATGCGCACTTCAATTTTTTCACATATAATTGGTTAAACTTAAGGATCTCAAATGCAGTTCAGAGATGGCTGAGATGTTGGTCAAAGGTTGGGCTGTAAAGCAGTATGTCATCAAAGAAAACCAAGCCTAATTTGTGTAGAAAAGGCTCAAAGATCTAGTTCATTAGTGATTGAAAGGTTGCAGGGGGCGTTTGTTAAATGAAAGGGCATGACATTGAACTTGTAGTGCCCTTGGTGGGTCTGAAAGGCTGTTTTATGATTGTCTTCTGGCCTCATACAGATTTGATGATAACGAGCCCGCAAGTTTAATTTGGAGAAAATGTTTGCATGTTTGAGTTCATCTAGGAGGTCTTCAATTATGGGTATAGGAAATTTGTCTTCAATGGTTATAGAGTTCAATTGGCGGTAATCAATACAGAACCGCCATGAATCGTCTTTCTTTTTTACAAGGACGAGAGAAGTGAATGGGCTATGGCTAGGTTGGATAATGGACTGTCATAACATTTCCTTGACAAGGTTTTCGATTTTAGTCTTTTGTTTGGGCGGATATCTATAGGAACAAACATTGACAGGTTCCGAATTAGGTTTAAGTGGGATGGCATGATCAAATGCACATTTGGGGGGTAAGGATAAGGGTTCTGCAAAGAGATCCTTAAATTCTTCCAACAATTTATGTAAAGAGTTAGATTCTTGCCATGATGATTGAACCAAGCTGCTGACTGTTATCAGCAACTGTCCGTCTTGCGGTTGAATCTCCTCTTATTCTCCAGTGGCTTGCAGTGAAAACAGCTGCGCCACCTGGTTCAGCCTTGATTTTAACAGCCTCCCTAACCTCTTTCCGGTTATAATCTTGCATGACCCATTGTCCACGCTCCCAATCAAAGTCATTGCCCTTCCGTCTTTCGTGATAGTTACGTCCAGCTTATTGAAGTCGAAGCTGGTGGGACTAATCGTCCTCATCCAATCTATCCCCAATACCACATCACAGCCTCCAAGCTTCAATAGCCTCAGATCCATCAAAAATGTTTCTCCTTGTATTTCCCGGTGGGAATTCATACATGACAATCTGCTTACCATCTTTCCCCCATTCGCAACTGTTACCGTTAATGGTTGCACATTAGTGGCTGTGCACCCCAACTTCTTTGTGGTTTTTCATCTAGAAAGCTATGCGTGATCCCACTATCGATCAAAACCATCGGTTTCTGATTTCTCACCTTCCCTCCCACCTTGATGGTTTTATTGTTCACCAGACCCCTTAACGCATGTAAGGAGATCTTCCCATCCCCTTCTTCTTCTTCTTCTTCTTCTTCTTCCACAATCTCTTCTTCCTTTAGAGCTTCATCTGACGTGAGTATTTCCTCACCTCCTTCCAACATCAGCAGTTGTTTTCTACATTGATGCCCCGGTAGGTATCGATATCGATCCCCACACTTGTAACATTGACCAACCTGCTTTCGTTGCTCAAATACTTCCTATTAGCCTCTGAACGACAGATTGCCCACTGTCACAAGTGGAACAACATTGCCTTTCATGCTCAGGCCAATTTTCATTGCCTCCTTACCACTCCCACGATTGAAGGTCACCTGATTACTACAAAAAAGAAAATTTCTGCTTCTTCATCAGGGCTTCCACCAACAGCTCTTGTAACCGAGCACTTTTAGCTGCCTCCTTGACTGATTTTGGTCGTTGCATGGCTTGAGTTCATCATTCAGGCCACTAATGAAACTCGAAACAAAATAGGCCTCACTTGAACCAGGATTTATTTTGCACATAATGGACTTAAGTTCTTCAAAATTCTCTTGATATTGCTGAACCGTTCCCACCTGTTTCAGCTTATTAAACTCTTCCATGACATCTGCCAAATTCTGGTCCCCAAACCTGGTACATAATTCCTCAATGAATTCTAACCAATTACTGCCTCCTCGCGACTTGTACCAATCCTGAAATTAGGAGTCGGCCACGTCGTTCAAGTAAGTTGCCCCCAAAGTGATCTTTTGGTGTTTTGGGGTCTGATAAAGAACAAATAGATTTTCACACCTTCGGATCCACCATTGTGGATTCTGTCCTTTGAACATAGGTAGATCCAATTTTGGCATGGGAAATTGAGGATGGGGCGGTGCTATTTGCATTCCTTTCCACCTGCTGGTTTCTCAATCCTCAAGTCCTTCTTGTGATGCTGTGGTTTTAGCTTCTAATTCCACCATTTCTATCGTCCTTGGGCTTGGTTCGAGCCTGGACAAAACTGGCTCATATTGTTCCATTAGAGGAAAATTAGGAGATAATCGTACCTAATTTTATCCTGGAACATGAGCATGAAGCTTTGAAGCTGCTCTCAAACTTATCAGATTTGGCTCGACACTTCCTCGCGCATATGCAAGAGTGCCTGATCCAACTTTTGATCAATTGTTTCATCGATGGATCAAATCCTTGCACGGCTGACATTGCTACATTAACTTGTTGAAGTTGCGCTTCCATTTGCTTCATCCTTGTGCCGTCTGCCATCATCATTTTCTGCTTCCAAATCAGCAACTGTAGGCCAAGTCTTGAGCTCTGATACCAATTTGTCAGGACCTCGGGAGTAATTTCTCCTCTTGAGAGGGAAATTAGGGTTAGGAAAGAGAGAAGAAGAGGGAGAACAAAGGGAGAGAGAGAGAGAGAGAGAGACGAAACAGGGAGTTCCAAGGGAGAGGGGAAAAGAGTATCAATTGGTTATGAAATTTGTTAGTTTTCTTATTGAATTGGGAGCCCTTATATAGCCCCTTTCCCGCCAATCTTTGGTGGTTACAATCTTAACAGCCTGGTTGTTACACCCTCCAATAGTACTAACAACTTCCTACAACCTTCTAACCGCCAACCCAACATCCTTAACTGCTTCTTGTTAGAATACAACAGCACTTAATCGCCTACTGTTACAATCATAAGAAGTAAAATACAAATTTTCCCCGTGTTCCACATAGGATCCTGACAATAGGCTGTGTTATCCTATACAATTGAAAGGTACAAACTGCTATAGCAAAGTACAACTAAAGAGAATTACAGATAATACATAATTATTACTATATCCTTGAGGGATCCTTGGGGTTGTGACGTATGCCAAACATAGTGAATGAAATCTTATTGAAGTAGGGGTACATGAGTGACACCATCAATACTGACGACAAAGAGATAAAAGATGGCAAGCGTTTATGGTATGCAATGTGTCAGCAAAAAAATTGAAGAGAATGTTGAGATGGATGAGTCGTGAAATTAGAAATGACAAAGTAAGAAGCAAGGGAAGATGTGAGGAAAAAGAGGTGAGGAATTTGAGGACGAGAAGGGAACTATGATTTTTGATGTTAGCTGCCATAGAAGTCAATGATTCTTTCAATAACAAGTAACAGCAATATTCAAGGCAAGGAATCGTGCAAAATGGCTAGGGTGACGTAATGAGAAAGTAAAAGATCTGCTCTTTTTTCCTTTTGCAAGCAGGATGATGACGAATCCTTGTGGATGCTCACACTTACTTGTGCACTAGATAACCCTGGGAATGTCAAATCTGTGTTTTGATTCTTGAACATTAATGATGCTTAATTATGTTTCTTGGATTTCACTATTTTATTTTGATGTCTTTGGTTTGACATCCTATTTAATGTGAAAATTGTTGATTATTGTCTAAAAAATACATCAATTTTAACTAAACTTAAACTGAACTTACTATATATGCCCTTGCAGTTTTCATGGGTGAATCTCTCCAGGAATCTAATGCTTGCATACCAGAGCTTTGGTGTGGTGTATGGAGACTTGAGCACCTCACCTCTGTATGTTTTCAGAAGCATCTTTGTAGGGAAGTTGCAGAAGCATCAGAATGAGGAAGCAATATTTGGTGCATTTTCATTGATCTTTTGGACTCTTACATTAATTCCTTTGCTCAAATATGTGTTCATTGTACTGAGTGCTGATGATAATGGTGAAGGTATGAGGAGACTCTGTTTCCATTAATTGCTCTGTTTCCATTAATTGCTGATGATAAGGCTTCTCTTATCCTATATCTTGAATGATCTAATTTAATCCATGTCAGGTGGGACATTTGCTCTATACTCGCTGCTTTGCAGGCATGCAAAGCTTAGCTTACTTCCCAATCAACAAGCAGCCGATGAGGAGCTGTCTGCTTACAGATATGGCCCCTCAAGACAGGGCTTGTCATCATCTTTACCGCTCAAGAGATTTCTTGAAAAGCATAAAAAACTACGCACAGCTCTACTTATTGTGGTGTTACTAGGGGCTGGTATGGTGATAGGTGATGGCGTGATTACTCCTGCAATTTCAGGTAATCTGTTATGTTACCTATGCTATCAAGTTGAATGAATTGACATTTCTTAACTATGCCATTATCCACATTTCAGCTCTATGGTGAAATTTATGAACTTTACTAAATTGCATTATGAACTTATATTTTGAATGCTGATTTAGTTTGCGAGTGTTTCAGTAAACTTAAATCAATATTTTGATATTTCCTTCTTATTGTTCTTGTTTTCTTATGTTCTGTGTCTCTACTGCTCGCCAAACTCACATATTATTACATGAAAACACTACTTATCACGTGATTCAGTTGGCTGACCAAAGTTTAATACATTGTACTACAAAAAATATTTTGCACTCATTAGATGGGGGTCGTCTTGGTTCACCTTGTGGCCTACTTCCACTTGAAATCATGTTCAACATCTATGCATTATTTCCTGAATTAATGTTTCCCCGTATTAATTCCTTTTGCAAATTTCATTTTCCAAATATAAATAGCAGAAATAGTATTGTAGATACTTTTGTCAATTTGAATAGTCTGTTAAGTAGCATTTTCTGTTCTGCATGTGGTTCTGTTTAGAGACTCCTGTCTTCAAAAGGTCCTTTCTTTGGTTTTTCATCTGTAGTTTCTTTTTGGGCAACTGTTGAAGTTTGGGAACTTTACTGTTCCTTCCAGAATTTTCTTGTGGAGTGAAGAGATTTCTGAGATTGGGATTTTGTTCTTTATTGCAGTTTTATCATCAGTATCAGGGCTTCAAGTTAATCACCATATGTTGACTAATGGTAGGTTGTTGGTTAAGTTCTAGTTGCTCCATTTATATCTTGACATGGTCTAATTGGGGTTTCATTTGCTGATTTTATTTTTCTAATTGTGGATCCAACTTCTTGTAGGTCAAGTGCTTCTGCTTTCCTGTGTCATATTGGTTGGCTTATTTGCTTTGCAGCATTATGGAACTCACAGGGTAGCTTTTATATTTGCACCCATTGTCATTATCTGGTTGATATCAATTTTTGCCATTGGCCTGTACAATACCATATATTGGAACCCCAAAATCGTATATGCATTTTCTCCGCATTATATCATCAAATTTTTTCATGAGACTGGTAAAGATGGATGGATTTCACTTGGAGGGGTTCTTCTCGCTGTTACAGGTACGTAGGGTTCATGCACCTCTTGCTTGTTTCAGTTTCCAGATATGGATAATGTTTTTGGTTTGGGGGAATTGGATTTAGTTTAATTTCTGCCTTTTTTTGGGGTCAAGATGGTAATTAAAAAGAATTTATTACTTAACAAACTTGGCAATATCAATATTTTTAATTTAAGCATGCAACCTATTTGCTGAGTCTTGTTGGTTCTCATCAGGTACTGAAGCAATGTTTGCAGATCTTGGCCACTTCACTGCCTTGTCAATTAGGGTAAGTCCTTATTTGATCTGTACGCTTCCAATTACTAAGGCCAGATGTTGACAATGAAGAATCGTTACTGGTATAGTGGTGCTCTGATACTGGTTTAGGATCCACAATGATCTCCATTGTTGATCTCAATCCTAATGTTGAGGTAGTTTGTGTAGTCAATGCAATTGTGCGGGGCAGTTAGAAGCTAAGGTTTGGAAGGGCTACCTATTGGTCAAGCATTATCGGTACTTGTACTGGTAGCGCATTACCACAACTGCTGGTTCTCTCCCCAGCTATTGTGGTTTGCAGTTCTCTTTTCTCAACACTGGATGCATGCCATCTGCATGGAGGAAGCTTCTTGTGATGCCCCAGACCTTAAACATGGAATGCATGAGCATTATGTTGGCCGCATTTTTTATATATGCCTGATTCACCAGCAGAAATTGTGTTGGCATTACATAATGGCATATAGGTTAGGTCTGTAAGTTGATAAGAAGCCGGCGTAAGGGCTGCTAGGGTAGGTAGCCTGCAATAGAGGGGCTGCTGCTGGACTGCCTGAGTACAAGTGCTGCCCTATAGTCCC
The DNA here is from genome assembly GCF_014633365.1 of Diospyros lotus. NCBI lineage: Eukaryota > Viridiplantae > Streptophyta > Magnoliopsida > Ericales > Ebenaceae > Diospyros > Diospyros lotus. The sequence goes on along the minus strand of NW_026267115.1, from coordinate 407,350 downwards.
ACAGGAGGGTTCTTTTAGCACTTGGGATGACGCAAGTAAGGCTGCAAGTGAGCAGAGCTACTTGCAAACGGTTTGAAGCTTGGCTTGATTAGTGCTCATTTATTTGGTTAGATAAACAAGTTGGATCTGGATTTTCAAGAGCTTTAAGGTACTTGGCTTGTTTGGGCTCGTGAACAAGCTTGTTTGTAAGTTCGTTTATAGGCTTGCTTGGAACATGTTTTAGAATAATGCGTGTTTTCTTAGAATTGAGATTTTTTCCCATATTATATATTACTCAAGAGAAATATATACTGAAATACACTAATTTTATATCTTCTACAAACACGAACTAAAATAAAGCTTGTTTAATATAAAAGAGCTATGCTTGAGCTTGACAAGCTTCTAAATAAACAAGCTTGAGCCCGAGCTTGAACAAATTCTAAACAAACAAGCTTGAGCATTTATGGGCTTGGTTGAGCTTGTTTGCAACCCTGCACGTGAGGCCTTAGATTATGCACAATAGGGCTGTCTCTATCTAATGGGTTAAGGAACATACATGTGAGCCACTGACCCCTAACATATCAGAGCACAAGGTCTTCAGCATAGCAGGGTCATCTGTATGGCATCAGAGCAAGTTAAGGGAGAAAATTATGTTAAAAAAAGAAAAGAAAAAGAGTGATATCTTGTAGCATGGTAAACAACTTATGCCACACGCTTTACTGTCTCAATCCTATCTTCTTTTCTTGCATTCAACTATTCCTTTTCACATATCAATATTGGAGAAGTTAATACTAGTATGTTTACTGTCGTTCAAATGCTTGGAACATTTGAGCCAGTCATTTTAGTCCATTGCACTCTGTGAGAGTGTCAGACTAAAGTTTGATAGTGGTCATATTGATCAAGCATTGCCAGCAACTGGTTATATCACCACTACTACTGCCTCTCCAACCCAGCTTCTGGGCTTTGCAGAGTTCATGTGTCTCAAACTTGAGGCACATACTACTCACGTACCCCTTCTCTCATGCATTCACTTATTGTTATCTTGCATTAAATTTCCTGGAGAAGCTGATGCTAGGATCTTTATGTATTATCAGTAAAAATATGCACTGGTTTATATCCGTTTTTTTATTTATGTTTCTTTCAAATGGTAATCTGATAGTCTGATCACTCTTCTCACCTATGCAGCTTGCTTTTGCTTTTGTGATATACCCCTGTTTAGTTGTACAATACATGGGCCAGGCTGCTTTCTTGTCTAAAAAGATCACTGCCATTCCTAACAGTTTCTATGACTCAATACCTGGTTTGTTCTATTTAACAACTTGGAAGTTAGTTAATCTTTTTGTAAATGAATTTATCCTGAATCTTGATTTGGTTTTTGGTTCTCTTGCAGAGGCTGTATATTGGCCTGTCTTTGTTATTGCCACTTTAGCAGCAATTGTTGGAAGTCAGGCTATAATCAGTGCAACCTTCTCCATTGTCAAGCAGTGCCATGCCCTTGGTTGCTTTCCCAGGGTCAAGGTTGTGCACACCTCAAGACATATTTATGGCCAAATATATATACCAGAAATAAATTGGATCCTCATGGTCATTACTCTTGCTATAGCTATTGGTTTCCAGGATACAACTTTGATCGGAAATGCTTATGGTAAGTCAAATCAATTTCATAGTAAAAGGAATTGTGCTTATCAGAGGAAAAAAAGATATCTATTGTGAGAATTGCATCCCCCCTCCCCCTCTTCTTTCTCTGATCTATGAGCACTGAACTGAGCTGGCTTGCCTGGCATATATCTTATACCATTTCAGTTCATGCTTAATGGATTGTAAATTCTAAACTTATTTACCAATTTTGTTATGTTTGTTCAGACACCCATGATCTCACAGGAAAAATATCCCTTGCATAAACAAAGCTTGTGCCATATATGGAGACTTACAACAGTGTTCGCTGCCCCGACTTAAAGAAAAAGAAACATAAAAAAGAATGCAACGGAGAGCAAAATGCTTCATAAAAGAGAGTAGAACCTGAGCCCGGCAGTTACACATTGCACTGTAGCTTGTCCTTTAGCTGTCCCTTAAAAAAAAAGAACTGATAATTAATTAATGGACAGTAAAAATAAGACGAGAATGCTTTAGATCTCACATAAAGAACATACGTCTTGCTTTTGCTTTTGATTTTTTCTTTGCTAAAAATATGACAAGTTGAAAATAACAAAGGGTAATGTGCCAAGATATATGTGTGAAATATACACAGAAACATGGTTGCAACAGATCCCACACAATATTTACTTAAAACACACTCGTAAGCACTCCTACCTAAGGGATCTGGTTTACATCTGCCACTCTTATGACAGGCAGGAGAAAGCCTCTCTCTCTCTCAATTTAGTTCCTCCAGCGTATTTTCTCACTTTCTGCAGTTTTATATGTTTTTTTGAGGGTTATCCTTATTGTCTATTTATTTCTTTTGGCACCCAGGCCTTGCTTGCATGACAGTTATGCTTATCACAACATGTCTCATGGCACTTGTTCTAGTCTTCGTCTGGCAGAGAAGCATTCTATTAGCGGCCACATTCCTTCTCTTTTTTGGGTTCATCGAGGGTGTCTACCTGTCATCTGCACTCATGAAGGTTCCGCAGGGAGGTTGGGTCTCTCTTGTTCTTGCCTTCATCTTTATGATGATCATGTTTGTCTGGCAATATGGAACTCGCAAGAAATATAACTTTGATCTTCACAATAAAGTTCCGTTGAGATGGCTACTTGGGCTGGGTCCTAGCCTTGGTATTGTCCGTGTACCAGGAATAGGCCTCGTATACTCGGAATTGGCAACAGGAGTGCCTGCAATCTTCTCTCACTTTGTAACCAATCTCCCAGCATTCCATACTGTGCTGGTCTTTGTTTGTGTAAAATCTGTTCCAGTGCCCTATGTGTCACCTGATGAACGGTTCCTTATCGGCCGTATTTGCCCGAGACCCTACAGGATGTACCGGTGCATTGTGAGGTATGGTTATAAAGACATTCAACGGGATGATGGAGACTTTGAGAACCGGCTCATCCAAAGTATAGCAGAGTTCATCCAGATGGAAGCCGTGGAACCAACACTATCGAGCTCTGACAGTGCATCATTTGATGGGAGGATGGCTGTTATAAGCACCAGGCCCACTCAATCAAGCTCATGCCTACTGGTTTCTGAGCAAGAAAATTATAGCACCGGCAATACTACCCGAAGCATCAGGTCCCTAACTCTCCAGAGTTTGCGGTCTTCTTATGATGATGAGAGCGCACAGATGACAGGGCGCCACGTCAGGTTTCATTTGCCACCAAACCCTGGGATGGATCCTGCAGTTAGAGAGGAGCTTTTAGAATTGATCCAGGCAAAGGAAGCAGGGGTTGCCTACATAATGGGGCATTCATATGTGAAGGCAAGAAGATCCTCATCATTTCTGAAGAAGCTTGTTATTGACATTGGATATTCGTTTCTCCGAAAGAACTGCAGAGGCCCTTCTGTGGCACTTAACATTCCCCACATTAGCCTTATTGAAGTTGGCATGACGTATTATGTCTAGTGGTGTAACTGGTCTCCTTCAAATTCTTCTCTCTCTCTCTCTCTCTCTCTCTCTCTCTCTCTCTCTTAGCATGGGTGTTGAATCCTGGAAAGACACCAAGTAAATTGTGTAGACGCTTACTCGCCCGTGGGCAAATGCATAGAGAGATTTCGGGTCCGCAAAGGGGGTTCCATTTTCGTATGCATATTGTACATAATAAGATTTTATGGCATCACCTCCTCTGCGTTGTCTAGGCTTTTGTTTCAAACAACAATGGAAGAATTTGTGGTTTTCTGCTTTTGCGCTACTGAATTTACCATCTGTCTTCTTTATTGGCTATCATGATACAATTTGAAAGTTCATCAGTTTATGTTGCAAGTGTAAAAATTATTTTGTACCCCACATATTGGAATCAATGCTTGATGATGATGTATTGACCTCAGATGGTGATTGGAGAACCTAGTGGTTTCTAAACTTAGTGAAGCGTTAAAGTCTGATTGGCCTAATAAATGTTAAAAAGTTAAAACGTTAAATTTGACTTAAAAATGTCAACATCTAAATGGTTTGAAGAACTTACTATGTTTCTTAAACTTATTCAAACTTATCACAAGCCCATAATTTAAAAGCCCCATGCACCATTTTTTTTTACTTTTTATATTATTTTAAAAATTATTTCATAGTTTGGAAGTTAGATTCTTTAAATTTGACTTAAAAGTGTTAAAGAACTTAGTATGTTTCTTAAACTTATTCAAACTTACCACAAGCCCATAATTTAAAAGATCCATGCACCATTTTTTTAAATTTATATTATTTTAAAAATTATTTCGTAGTTTGAAAGCTAATGGGTACAATAAGTCTGGATTCTTTAATTTAACTCTATATTTACTGTTTGAGACTATTTTGATAGAAATCGTTATTAGTCGTATTATCTTTAGGATAAAGCTATTTGTACAGAAGATGATGTATAGAAAACTTTACAGAATAATGAAATGACCAAATTATTTCTCTGATAAATGACCTAAAACATACACTCTTTCTCCTCTGTCTTTCTCTTGCCTTGCCTCTGCGCCTCGCCCTCATTGCTTGCCGATCGTCGCTGCCCGTTGCACCTCGGTTGGTTTGGGTGGTCGTCAGTTGCTGGATGTTCCAGCGGTGAGGAGGCGAGGCGACAAGACGTAGAGGCGAGACGACGAGAGGCGGCGAGACACAGAGAGGAGGTGAGGTTGCAACTGCAAGAGGAGGCAAGGTTACAGGCTAGGGTGAGGCGGGCAGGGAGAGAGAGAGAAGGGAGTGAACAAATCGCGATTTATTACACATGTAAAAGGGTTTTATGAATCCCTTTTGTACAAATGGTGCGGGCCTTATCTTTAATATGTTATTAGAGATTATTTTGTCAATTTCGTACAACTTAATCCCCTAGGTACATGGCACGGGACCATTTGTAGGGCTGAACATGACTACTGCGTGCACATTTTGTAAAGAAAGTTGTGTTCCCTTTTGAGAGGCAAGTAGTTGGTCAAAAGAGCCATAGACGGTGAATGAACAATGTACAGAATAAATTGAGTTTACTCATTTGCTTAAACTCAGCCGAAGGCGGGAGCTTAGGGCTTGTTTGGCTGAAGTTTAAATATTGATTTTTAAAATTATTTTAAGGGAGCAATCTCAAAATGCTGCAATTTTAAAAAATTATAAAATATTTTCCCCTCCTGCATGCAAAAATTAAATATTATCACAGAAAATATCGAAAAAGCAAGAGATTGTTCTTTTCATGTTTCAATTTTTAGTTTTATATTTTAAGTGTCTGTTTTGAGATTGTTAAAAATACGTTTTTTTTGTCTATAATATTTTTCGTGTTTTAAAAATTTTGAGCGTATTTCTGATGAAAATATCTAAAATAATATTTTATTGGTTTGAGTTTTCTTTATAATTTTGTTTTGTTTTCAAAAATACGTTTTTAAAAATATAAAAATAAATACATTTTCACTGTTTTGAAAAATTTAAAACTGAAAACGCCTTAAAAATAACAAACAAAACAAGGCCTAATTTTGTAAGTTCTCATACTTTTACTATTTCAAAATTAAATACCAAAAATAAAGTACTCATATCTAGAATTTATTACTAATCAAGTTGTAATACTAATTATTGAGTAATGGTTAAGTTTCAATAAATACACTTTATTTTTAGATAAGGAATAATGTTTTTAGTTCTAAAATAATTTTATTAATTAACAAAATATTACAAAATATAACACATTTATTATCAACTAATAAAATTATTTTAAAATTAAAAATTATTGTTATCATAATACAATAAGTATATTTGTAGAACAGGAGAGGTAAAGCACAACAATGAACAAATGACCTAGTACTAGAAGGCAAATGGCTAACTACTTGTTCAGAGGAGAGTTCACTTTTGTTCGAGGGAACTCAACCCTTTGTTCAAGGGAGAGACCAATCAACATGAGTTTCTCAAATACGTAAATGTTGGGCTTGACTAAGTAGTTTAGGGAGTAAAGTAAGAGAAAGATGTAGTTGTCTAAGGGAAGCTCCGCTGTCTAGGAGAGTGACTATGAGACAAAAAATAGTTAGGGATTCCTTCAACGAGCTCTCTGATGTTTAAGTCAAATAAATGCGGTCTTTATGGTGCTATGCATATGCAGGTGAAAATTATGAAGACGTAGGTAAAACAAACAAACAAGCTACTTAAGTTGTTTGGGAGAAGTATATAAGGTGTTCCTCCGAAAGAATAAACAAGTGACTTGTTGTGAGTGCAAGTGGAATGTGAAAGGTTGGATTAAAAATCCTCCAAAATGCAAGGTTAGGGGTATTTATACCTCTTCGATGTTGGTGAAAGAGATATATGGCACACATGCATGGGGAGTGTAGGTTGTTATCCTAGGCTAAGAATGGATTAGGTCTAATGAGAAATCCCTCCAGATGAATAGTCTTTTGAGATAAAAATATCTTAGAGATGACTTATTATTACGCTAGACAATAATAAGGCATAGTTATATGAGAAAAAGCTTTTCTCTTGTTGTTCTTCTCGGGAGAATGACTCGATTGGGTTTATGCTATGCAATCTTTATACAGTGAAGGTGGAGAACTTCTCTTCTTTAGGGAGAGCACATTTTCTCCAAAAAAAAAAATTATCTTCTCCTCAAGAATAGGTTACAATAAAAATAATATTTTATTTAAAAATAAGATATATTTATTAAAACTTAGTTATTACTCTTAAAATGATAATTAACATTAGCGTTGTCCAAAAATATAAAAATAATAGCAACAGTCAGCCACAATTTGGCAACTTAATTTTCCAGAGTTTCTGTTTTGCAAGAAGTAGGTCAACGTATTTAACGGTCACCGCCGCCTTCCTATCCCAAAAAGTCAACTGGTAAGCCACCGGTTCAGTTACCAACTCCAACCAGCAGCTCCTCTCATCGCATATATGCGTGCATGGCTGCCTTATATCTACCTATATATATATATATATATATATAGACTGCCATACATGGACATATGCACAAGCTCAAGCTCTCTCTCTCTCTCTCTCTGTGTGTGTGTGATCTGATTGAAGCTGCAGATTTTGATTAATTATTTAATTAAGATGGGTTTAATGGGAATTCGCTGTACCTGGTTTGGCGTGGTTGTGCTGGCAATGAATATCTTCATCATGGCCGAATATTTAAGCTTGGCCCAAGAAACGTCGTCGTCGTCGTCGTGTATAGACCGGCTTCGTCCTTGCTTCCGGTACCTGAACAGCGAGGGAGACCCGCCGGATAGTTGCTGCGACCCTCTGAAATGGGTGATAAAATCCGACCCCGAATGCCTGTGCAGCATGATAAGCATCCGGGGCACACGTCAAGCCGAGCAGGCCGGCATCAACGTAACCCAGGCCCAGCAGCTTCCCGGCCGATGCGGCCAGCACGTCAACCCCATCTCCAGCTGCCTTACAGGTACACACATATATATAATCAAATCTCGGCCACCGAGTCCAAAGCTCGATTGGAATTAATATTGGTGTTTGTATGTGTGCAGGTTCTAATAATTCCAATTCCGGGAACTCATCAGAGCGGGGTGCTTCGAGTTCTTCTTCTTCATCATCATTAATGTCGTGTGGAAGGAGCAGAGTGGCCGCCATTTTCATGGCTTTGGCTGTCTCTATCTGCAGGGTGCTCACGATGAACTCTGTATTTGGTTGACCACTAATTACGCCATTAATATTGCTTATCGACCAATTAATCAAAAGTTGTCGTCTCCAAAATGGAGTTTGTTTGGGAGGTCGTGATGTATTGTTAAGACTCAATTTCTTTTTACTTTCTTTCTTACTTTGAAATGGACTTTGATGCCTTCCTTTCTTGCTTTCTCTCTCTTTAGAGTTTGAAAAATATTCAGTTTGATTCAAGCTTTTGATTGATTTAGACTTCCTTTCTTGCTTTAAAATGGAGTTTGCTAATTTAGAACAAGTTTTTAAATGAGTGTATATCCAAGTTTGTATAAACATATATAAATAAGGCACAAACATTTGTGTTAAATTTAACTTGATTGAAAATAAAAACGAAAAATGAATATAATAAGAAACAGAAAAGAAAAAAAACGTAAATAAAAAAAAATATAGAGATATTTTTATAAATATAATTTTTAATATAGAAAAGTATAAACATGAACACCATAATATATATAAATAAATTTCAGAAAAAATTAAAAATTTTGAGTTATGTTTCTAAAATTACAGAAATTGTCTAAAAATATTTTTTATCCTTTTGAAAACAAAATATTTCAGAAATGTCAAAACGACATCCCTAATACTTTTTCATGTATCACACGTTGATGTGTCTAAATAGGTTGAGTATTTTAAAACTTAAATTCAATCTTTTTATTAAATAAATTTAAAATTTTAAACTCAATCTTTAATGATTTTTCAAAAAATACATTTTATGACAATAAACATTCCTTTTCCAAGGAAAAAGAATGCAAGAACATCCTTCCTTCACTTGGGTGAGATCCAAATTAGAAGTTCAGATTTAATTTAGAGTTTAATCAAACTCATAAAAATTAGGCTTAAAGTATTGTGTTTAGACTTAAATTAAGCCTGAGGCTCATTTCATTTTACACCTAAGAGTGGCCATGGGGTCGAATCTAACTTTTTACATGGCACAATCTTAGACACCCATTGGCCCTTAATCTTGATCATATGTTGCAATCATGACTCTTTATTGGTCCCTTAGTGTGTCTATATAAGGGTTTAACTTTTTAAGAGTCAAATACCTTACTAATTCTATATTGATTGTCTCATGTAGTCTTCAATTAGTGACTAATTTGAGTATTAGAGATTCTATCAAAAGAGTAATTCCTACCCTTCTTTTGCAAGTAAAGCAAGTCACAAATAAGGTTGGGTTTGAGGATTGCTAGGAATGCCTTTGGACCAAGAAAAGCCAACCCCAGACACAACTATTAAACAGATCAAGTGATGATTGACTTCACGATGTCATCATTTTAATAAATAATTGTAAATATTAAAAAAACAAAATAATAGCAAAGAACAAGGAACCATCAGTTGATTAATTAACGGATGTTGACTTTGGTTAATATATAAAATTTTACATTTTTTTAATCTGCCACTGTAAGTATAGTATGATTAACCAATAAACTCTTTTAATTAACTTATCCCTTATTCAATTAATTGACTAGTTGTATTTGATATTGTCACAAGAAACCATCCTTAATCAATGCAATTGCAATTTGAAAGCTAAATTAAATTATTTTTTTAAATAAATTATTGTATCTTGTTTTGGGTATTAAATAGAGGTAAACACTTAATGTTGCATTAATTATTATGATGATGTATGTCGTTTCTGGAACATACAAGAAGTGAAATTTGTATTGGGACAACTCAAGATAGAGTAGAACCAAGAAGAAAACAAGATTGACAGGAGTTTACCGTTGTCTGAAAGAGTGAACAGTTGTCAGGAAAGTACTGTAGTTGTTCGAGATAATGTTTTTTGCAAGGCAACAACCAGTTAAGATACTCTTTCTTGCACGGACTCTCAGATACTTAAGTCAAATGTTTGCATGATGCTTGGAAAGATACAGATTAACTTGGTTGGGTGAAGAAACAGAACAAGTGACTTAGGTATGCATGTGTGTCTAGAAATCAAAAAGTTGAGAAAAAAAAGTCTTGAAAATATTTGGTTGAGAGGTATAGATAGATATCCCTCAAAGTTGGTGAATAGCATAGTCGGCCCAACCAATTTAGGGGCTCTAGGTGAAAAAATTTATTGAGATATTTTTAATAGTATTAATTTTTTTATAAAAAAATAAATAATATATTTTTTTACTATTTTTTTTATCATTTCATTAAATTAAAAAAAAAGTTAAAATTCAATCAACTACAAGATCTGAAAATTTCTTAATGATAGTGAATTTTTAACTAAAATATAATATCTCAGAGATTAAAAAATGTTTAACAACCTACTACAATAAACAAAAAAAAAACAAAACTAATTTTTTTTTTGAAACTCTAAGAAGGTCAATACAACTCGAGTAAAAAACTATACATTCTTGATTTTTCTATAGAAGAAAACAAAATAAAGCATTAAACTGATAACATTAAAAAGGTAAAGTTCACCAATAATGAGCAAATTTTATTCCACAAAACTGCGTTGAACTATATTCAGTTTTATGTAAAATAAAATTTTCTTGCCTTTTGAGATACAAAATCGTTGATTAAATCTATATAATTAAGTTTATCTAATAAACCATGTCCAATGGATGATATAGCTAATCTATTTAATATTTTTTTCTACATAGTGACTTCAAATATGATTTTATCAATTTTAATTTTGAAATTTTTTTACAACAGAAATCATTGAAATTGGAATTGTGAATAATATTCTATAAGTAACAATATATGCATTTGGAAAATAATCGACTATTTTGATGTAGTGAAGAATTTTCAATGTACTTTTTTTTTCTTTTAAAAAGTTTATTTTAACACTCTTAATTCTAAAAATAAATCTAAACCATCTATATCATAAAGTCCATCAAATTTAAGAACATTTTTAAGTTTCAAACAATATCCTTTTAAAAAATCTTCATCCATTGATTTTAATTTCTTAAAATTGCATAAAAATCTATTTTTTTTTCATATATTCTAAATTATTCAAACCTATTTGGAAGTGAAGAAATGACTTGATATTTTCATCAAATTGTATTTTGTATTTAATTTTTTAATAAAATATTCATTATTAAAAATAAAATATATATAAATAACAATTTTTTAAATTTTGGGGCTTAGGCGGCCGCCTTGTTGGACTTACTATAGGGCCGGCTCTGGTGAGTAGGACACGTGGCACACATTTATAGGTTACGTGATATTGTCTCGAGTTAAACACGAAAAAAGACTAATGAGAAACCATTTTAAAAGAGTGATTTTTTGGGAGAAGGAGAGCCTTTGTGAGGCAAGCTGCATTGTGCGAAACAATATAGGGTAGTAGACTAGTAGTTGTTAGAGAGAGAGTCTCCTTGTAATTTCTTGAAAGAATGGCTTGATGTAGTGTTTGTCATACAAACTGTTAGTGTACAAGATGTCCCTCAGAAGAATTTTATTGTTTGAGAGAACTTATTTGTTAGATTTCTCCAAATGAATTTCTTTTATCGAGATAGTTAAATTTATTTAAAAACACTCCCCTGATAGAAGAATGGGCTACAATGATGCCATTTTAATATTTTTTAATTATATTAATAACATTAATTATATTTTCTAATAACTTATTAATAACTTTTTTAAAAATACAATTAGATATTTAGTTATTAGCCGTTAATTGAAACTTTTTACTTTCAGTTCAGGCGAATTCAAATTATAATAACCGTTCATCGTATAGACCCCACCCCAAAATTTTGACGCTTGCGATTGGGAATTTGAAAGGGAAATCGCTAATAATAAATAATAATAACAACATGGGGAAGGGGTGGGGTTGGGTTGCTCCCGACTTTATCAGACCAACAGTGTTGTGTGCAGAGTGGCGGTGAGAGCAACTGCGTGTTGAAGGAACTTCAAGCGCCTGATCTCTTGCCGGACTCATACTCTGCAATTGAGAGACCTAGAAGCTTTTGTGGTACGCAAATTCAGCGCAAGTAGTAGTCATGAGTTTTCAGGATCTCCAGAACAATGGCGCCAGGCCCTTCCCCTCTTCATCTCAGAGTCCCTCGCAAGCCGTGGCCGCCGGCATATTCCAGATCAAAACTGCCGTCGCTGCCTTCCGGAGGCTCGTCGACGCTGTCGGCACCGCTAAGGACACTCCCGATCACCGTCAAAAGCTGTCCGTTTCTCCCTCCCTCTCCCTCTCTCTCTCTCTCTCTCTCTCTCGGTTGCTTTCACTTGCCTCCCTCTCGCTTGCATCTTTAATTTTTCGCAACTTGTATTAGAAATTCTTATGCAAGTGATTTCTGATGAGGCGGTTGCGGTATGCAGGGTCGATACAAGACAACGGATTATGCAGTTGGTGAAGGAAACTTCTGCTAAGCTCAAAATCGTTAGTGATTCCGACCGCTCTGCCAATGTCGATGTAAAAATTTTATGCCTTTCATTCTCTTCTCCGCAATTGCCTTTTACTCTCTGATTACTATTTTGATTCTTTTAATGTATAACACGAGACACAATGGAGAAAATGGAAACTTTTGTTTCACTTTCCATTTCTTTCTGATTGAAGTGATCTGCAAATTTGGTTCATACCTATGTTGTAATCTATTTTTAATGTAGTGACACTGATTTCTGAATCTTGCTTTCCATGTTAAATATGTGTTTTTCTTTCCTCATAAGCTTTTTCCTGTGTTCCTTTTTTATTTTGTTATTTTCTTTTTCTCTCAATGATTGATCATGTGGGAACGAGTTGGAGGTTGAATGCTGCTTGTGGCACTGTAATCACAAGCTCCACTGCCAGTTCTGGGTTTAATGATTCATGTGGTTTTAGGTTTGAAATGAATGAGTTGTGGAATGGTGGGTCTGTACAATGGCTGGAAATGCTCTTCAATATATTGATAGGGACTGTATGGTAGGATCCCAAGTAAGACTATATTGAAAACCCTTCAGAAAGTGAGGATGGGGGGTAGTTTCGTGTTTTGCCCCGATTTGGACAAAAATGTTTGGTAACAATATGTCAATTTTAGGACTAAGGCAGGCTATATGGGGCATTGATTTATGTTCATTCAAATTTGATTTGGTGTGTTGGTACACAGTTGAGTTGATCTAAGTTGATTTTCAACTTGAGACTCATATAACTCTAGTGAGTTTATTCATGTACTAATTTCTGCATGATTGGTAATATCACATGAAACAAATTGGGAAGACTACCAGAACTTTGTGCAAGATTTAGCTTGTTCTACTTGGAAATTCCAAATTTTTAGTAGTTACTATATGTACTGAAATAAGTAATTGACTTTGTCTGGTTGAATTTTCAGCCAAGCAAGAGAATAGAAGATGCTAAGCTTGCAAGAGATTTTCAAACTACCTTGCAAGAGTTCCAGAAAGTTCAACAGCTAGCTTCTGAGCGTGAGTCTACTTACTCACCCTTTACCGCGACATCCTCCATGAGCCAAACGTATGCAATCACACGTTTTCCTGTAAAATCTTCAACCTTAGTTTCTTGATTTTATAATCATGTAAAAGCTTCCAGTAGTCTTATGCGGTTTGTTTCTCTGCATTTGGAAGCAGAACTATCTCTATTCAATCTCCAGCAGTTAGCACTGACCAGGAGAACCAACCATTCCTTATGGAACATAAAAGGTGGGCGCTTAACATATGGATTGATTCCTGTGGTAGTTTTATCAGTTTCATTTTTCTTGCTAGTAGAGATATGCCATCTTTTCATCTTTGTGTAGATATTCAATTAAATTGCTTTTCTACATTTTATACTAGTGTTGGTATATTAGATTGGTTATTTGTTGATGAACCTAAGTTTTGTGATTTAGATTTACCTATTGCATTGCGAAAACCTAGCAGGAAATGTACCCATCATTCCATCTCCTAGTTTGTTTCAAACTAACACCTCAACATAAAGCCTTTATCATTGCTTTTGATTTAGTTCCTATTTTCACCTCGGCAAGTGAGACTTTAGAGACTAAGGAGTGGGTATAAGCTATGAAAGAGGAAATGAATGCACTAAAGAAGAATAACACGTGGAAAGTTGTGACTTTACTTGTGGGAAGGAAACTGGTAGGATGCAAATGGGTCTACACTCTTAAGTATAAGACAGATGGAACCCTTGAAAGATACATGGTAAGTCTAGTTGCTAAAGGGTACACTCAGACTTATGAAATTGATTAACAAGAGACTTTTGCACCAATAGCAAAAATGAATATGGTACGAGTATTGCTCTCCCTTGCAGCTAATTTTAATTGGTGTTTGTAGCAATTCGATGTGAAGAATGCATTTCTCCATGGGGAGCAAGAAGAGGAAGTATATATAGAGCCTCCACCATGTTTTGACAAGAACTTTGGAGCTAATCAAGTGTGTAGACTAAAAAAGGCTTTGAATGATCACAAACAATCTCCAAGAGCCTAGTTTGGTAGATTTACAAAAGTAATACTTGGAATGGGCTACAAGCAAAGTAGGGGAGGCCACACACTATTTATTAAGCATTCAAGTAAGGTATGGTTATTGTCCTTTTGGTGTATGTTGATGATATAATTGTGATCGGGGATGATAAAGTTAAACATGAATCTCTCAAGAAGTGTCTAGTCAGAGAATTTGAGATCAAGATCCTCGGCAAACTCAAATACTTCCTTGGTATAGAGGTGGCCTATTCTAAGAAGGGCATCTTCATATCTCAAATAAAGTACGTCTTGGATCTTCTCAAAGAAACTGGAAGTCTCAATAGCAAGGCAAGAAGTACTCCTATTGATCCAAACTACAAGATAATTGGGAAAGAGAGAGAGTAGTGTGATTAATAAAGGAAGATATCAGAGACTAGTGGGTAGACTTTTATATCTATCTCATACAAGGTTGGACATAGCTTATGCCGTTGGAGTGGCAAGTTAATTCATGTATGATCCTAGAGAAGAACATATGCATGCTGTCTTTAGAATCCTCCACTATCTTAAGGCATCTCCAGGGAAAGGCATCCTATTCGAGAAAGGTACCAAGTTGATTATTAAAGCCTATACTGATACTGATTGTGTTGGATCTCTCATGGATAGAAGGTCCATATTAGGTTATTGCACTTTTTTGGGAGGGAACTTAGTTACTTGGAGAAGTAAGAAACTGAGTGTGGCTGCTCGATCTAGTGTGGAGGCTGAATTTAGAGCAATGGAAAATAGGGTATGTGAACTTCTATGGGTCAATATCATTGTTGAAGATCTCAAGTTAATCAGGATGTCTGTTATTCTGCAAAACTGTTGCATGCTTATGCACTCTCCACCTGAGGAATAACTATTACTTTGTTACTGGGGTATAAGTGGCTTATGAGCCACGAGTATGTTTATTTTGTTGCTTCCTAAATAAGCAAGTCTATTTTTTCTTTGAAAATGTGTTTTTTCTTCTACTATTCAGCCTATCTAATTTTCTATTGATCTGATTGCACAACCTGGCAAATATTTCAATATCACCATGCTGGTTTCTTGTTTTTCATTTTTAAGAAATTTGGTAGGACCTTTGTGAACAACAAATAACTTTGATGTCGAAAATATGCAGGCAGGAGATATTACTTCTAGGAAATGAAATTGCGTTCAATGAAGCTATAATGGAGGAACGAGAACAAGGTATCAGAGACATACAAGATCAAATTGGGCAGGCAAATGAAATTTTTAAAGACTTAGCTGTTCTAGTTCACGAGCAAGGAATAGTTATTGGTAAGATATTAAAACCCACAAAAGTACATTCCCCTGATATCTCTTGTGTCTAATTGTGCACTTCTGTCTTTGTTCTTTTGAATTGTAACAGATGACATTCAATCAAATATTGAAGCTTCCTCTGATGCAACCACACAGGCTAGAGTACAGTTATCCAAAACGTCCAAAAGCATCAAATCTAAATGCTCTTGGGTGAGTAATATTATTGCTTTTTTTCTGAAAGCAACTCTCTCTATAAAAGAAGCACCTTAAGCGGATGAATTCCACACAAAAGAAGCTACTTAATCTAATCATCTAAAAACTTCATAGAAGGTTGTAAAGAGAATGAAACATTGAAAAATCCCCTATACCAAAAGAGAAGGGAAATGGGAATGTTTCCCTTGAGAAAAGCAGGAGAATTTCTAGGATTTTCAAAGATCTTTTATTTCTCTCCCTTCCAATATTCCGTGTTAAAATAAAAAAAGGAATAGAAAACCAAAAATTCTTCACACCCTTGCTAGGACAAGCCTGACGCTAAGAAAATAAACATCCAAAAATGAAATTGGCATAATCTGGGAAAAAAAAAGAAAAAAGAAATTGCCATAGCCCAGCAGACATAATGAGAGGTGAAGGGGGGAGGGGGAGAGCGAGGTGGGGGTACTCCAAATGTCATAAGCAATTGGACAATTACATTTTGTCTTCAAGGTGGTTTATGAGGTTTCTCTGATCTGTTTTGGATCTGTTTTGGCTGGTGAGGTTTAAGGAAGCTTGGATGGGGATTGCTTCTCCTTATGATGGTATTATGTGATTTTCCCAGTTTAATCTACAAGATTTTGAAATTGAGTCGATGACTGTTCTATTTGAATGTTATTGTGAGGTTTAAGGAGGCTTGGATTTGGATTGTTTCTCCTTTCTTATGCTGGTATTATGTGCTGTTCCCAGTTTAATCTCTGAGATTTTGAAATTGAGTCAATGACTGTTTTCATTGGATGTTACATGTTTTTCATTTGTCCGGAGAGAGTGTTTTCCATCGAAAGCTGTTTGAGATCCAAAGCCCCTCATAGGGTGGTTGTTTTTATTTGGATTGGACTGCATCTTTACGGGGAGTATGATTTTGGAGATTTTTGGTGCTTGCCTCAGTCAGAGTTTGAGGTTGTGCTTGGATAGATGCCGCTTTTTTAATTCTTTTTCACGTGGCATGATAAGAGGGTGTTTAGGATATTGAGATTTGGGAATGTATTTGTACAGTGAAGAGAACTATTCCTGTTTCCCTTTTTCTGGAGTTTAAGGACCTTTCAGCAGATTTTTTAATGTAATATTGTTTATAAGAAAAGAAATGAAAAAAGAAACTATCTTTATCTTTACCAAAACTTGTTCCAACTTTTCAAGTTGTAGCCAAATAGAAGGTCGGGTTCCTTCCACCTTGTAGCCATTTTCAATCTTGTGCACGAAACCTGATGTTCTTGAATCGTACAGATTTGATCCTTTTCTTAATCCTTCCCCATTATCAAGAAGAGGGTAGGCACATGATTTGCAACAGCCCTAGGTAAATAAAATTGTTCAATATCGGAGATATTCCTAGATTTCGAGATATAAGTAACCGATCAATCTCTGACATGGTAGAGAACTCTTCCTATTGCCTCATGTAAATTGACCTCCTTCCAGAGGAAGTTCCAATTAAATGCCCCAAGCAATGAACTCAGAAAATTCCATCACTGGCCTACTCAACAAAGAACATTTTGCAATTCATTATGAGAACTGCACCTATTGAAAATCACCTCCTCTGCACCATGGATGTGCGCAGAAGTTCATTACATCAGCAGCCACATCAAATCCTGCCTGCCCCTCCCCCCCAAATTGCACCTAGGATGTGACTAGCAGTTTAATATATGTTGACATTCAGAAGCTCAGACCAAGAATAGAGTTCCTCTAAGGAGACACGGGGATAAGGAGAGGCCCAGATCATTACCTTTGGACTTTGGTTGCAGCAATGTGTAGTTATTTCCTCATCTCTGGAGTTGCAGAGTTAGTACAGAGGCTGGTGCAACTGTTATAGAGTTGTTAGAATTCTTTAATTGGTTGAGAGGTGGTTAATTCGATTGGGCACTAGCTAGCTGAGCTGGAACCACTTCACTTGTAACCCACTATCCTTAGACCCTCAAATCATTTGTCAAAAATCTCTTTTTCTCTAGACTGAAATTCTCTCTCTTCCCTCTTATTTCTCTTTCCTGGCTTTCTCTTTTTCCACTGTAACTTCCAGGATTTGTTTTTCATTTTCTCTTCATCGGTTCATCCTTGAAGAGGATCCACTTCTCCCTCTCTGTTTTCTGGAGCTGAGCACTTGCTCAGATTGTCCAAGTTTTGCATATATCAAAGTTCCCTGCATTAACAGTTCATCCCATAATGCTTTATTCAACCCATGGTCATTAAACCCATGATCATTAGAGTGACAAACCCTTAAGTAAGACACGAATCTGTCTGCCACATTTTCAAACAAGCAAGAAACTGAATGGGCTAAACCACCCATACCCAATTCTTGATTGACTTGCCCCAATCCTAGGGGACCTGCGCCGCCTGTCACCCATCATACTTCTAACCGCAACCAACAAAAAGGTATCAAAACTAAGTCTTCTCAACTCGCACCAAGTACCCTTTCCATTTTATTCAAGGAGATTTCAATCATTTCACTTATCTGGCTCATTCAACCATCTCATGTATCAAGAAACAAATTCAAATCTTTCATTTCAACAATAAAATTAGTTTTACCCACTCCCTTCTAATATCTCCACTTCCGTTGTTATTTGAGGCACAATTGAATTGTCACGACCCAAGGGTCCAATTGTAATTTTTTTTGATTTTTCAAATGTAATGGCAGGAGCCAAAGTTGATAGCAGAATTACATTCTACCCCTTGGTGTAGTGTAACCGCAGGGAAGAGCCTATAAAAGGCTTAGCTACTTGAGGACGGGAATTCATGAATGAGAATACTTTGAATTCTTTCCCTCTCAAATTCTCTCTTATTCTTTCAAACTCTCCTCCAAAATTCTCTCTCTCTTTCTATCCTTCTAATTGCGTAGAAACTTAAGTCTCATTTGCAAGGCTTGACATTTTGGTATCAGAGCCAATCATCCTTGGCTGTGATTCCAGCAAAAAACGAGTGTGATCCGATAGCTTAAGGTAGGCGATGATTGAATTGTGATCGAAGCAAAGAAGGTGGATCTAATGGCTGAGGGCACTAGATTGAAACAATTGGAGAATCGTATGGAAGCGATGGAGTATGGGATGTCCCAAACTCAGGAGGGGGTTTCTCAGAGTGGGGAGGAGGTGCGGGAAATTCGCAATGAATTGCGGGAGGATATAACAGCTTCTAGGGATGGAGTTCAAAGAGAATTGGTGAGGCATAGAGAAACACTGGACCAACGGATTAGCATGCTGTCCGCACTCCCTCAATTCCGGTTAGCACTGAAATTGCCTCCTTGATCAGTTCTGGAGACCGACATGTTCGGACAAATAATTCTTCCTAGGCCCCAAGGGAGTAGCAAAGGCTGGGACCTCGCAGTGTGAAGATACTAGTGACCTGGTAAGAGAATTAAATTCCCTTAGATCTAGCCAAGGGCTGATGCCGAGGCAAGAAATTCCCCTGTTTGAAGGATCCAAACCACGTTGGTGGATTTGTAGGCGTGATAGGTTTTTTCAGTACTATAACATTGCTGAAAATCAGAGGATTGTCCTTGCTACAACCTATCTAAATGATGTGGCTGATGCTTGGTACCTAGGATGGTCCAAATCTAGGGGAACGGGGGCTAGATGGATTGATTTTGCGGAGGAATTATGCGTCCGCTTTGGGGAGAGGAATATGGCAGATGTTATTGAAGAATTCAATAAACTCAGATAAGAAGGGACGGTCACTAAGTATCAGAAGAAGTTTGAGGAGTTGGGGGCGTTGATGTGGAATGCTCAACCCACTCTTACTTATCAGTACTTTGTCCCTAGTTTTATTAGGGGCCTTAAGGATGAATTAAGGTCTATGGTGAAAATGATGATGCCTACCACGGTGAGAGAAGCGACAGAGAAGACGAGGTTACAAGAATTGACACTAGAGGCAATTTTCAAGAGGAACAAACCCGTGCCAAGGGCACTCCCAATTGTTGGCCACTTAACAGGGGGGAACTCTAAGGCTTTATTGCCTGCTATGGCTTTGGGTGGACCTAAGGGGAACTCTAATCCATCTACAAGCAGAACCACTACATTGGAACAAAAGAGGATGTTGGGATTGTGTTATAGGTGTGGTGACAAATATAGCCCCGGGCATCAGTGTAAGACATACTTGCTCAACATGGAAGGAGTGGATGAGGAGGAGGATGAAAACAATGGGGAGGAAGAACAGGAAGAGAAAGGGGAAAAGACAGAGGATGCATTTGAGGAGGAGCAAGCTTAGGAAAGGGGTTGAAATCTCTTTTCATGCACTAAGGGGAGACCCTACTAGGAAGATAATTAAGGTTAGAGGATAGGTGGGAAGGAAGAGACTTATGGTGCTTATAGACAATGGTAGCACCCATAGCTTCTTGAATGAAGCTACGACCACTGAATTAAAGTGTAGAATGACTCACACCACACCATTGTCAATGATTGTGGCCAACAAACACAAGATGTATAGTCACTATAAGTGTTAATTTTTTATATAGAGTTGATTGGATCTGAGGACCTTAAAGATGGTTCTTAGGTGGGCCAAATGTTGATTAAAATTGGGACTATAGATGAGTATGTCATAAAAAAACACAAGTATGAATTTCCTTAGGTAAGGCTCAAAAATTCAGTTCACGAGGGATTATTGAAAGGTGGCTAGAGCATTGGTGAGCTCGAATGGCATCACCAAAATCTCAAAATGTTTGTGGTGTGTTCTAATGGTTGTTTTATGTATGTCCTCAAGTTTCATCCCAATTTGGTGGTAGCCCGGGCGTAGGTCCAACTTAGAAAATAATTTGCCTTGATGAAGCTCATCTGAAAGGTCTTCCATCAATGGTATAGGGAATTTGTCCTTGACGGCCATGGTGTGAAGTTGGTGATAATCCACACAAAAACGCCATGATCCATCATTTTTCTTGACTAATAGGACAGGGGAAACAAAAGGGTTGTGGCTAGGTCTAATAAAGGACTGTTGCATCATTTCCCTAACCATTTGCTCTATCATTGACTTTTGAATTGGTGGATAACGAACGGTAGGACTGGATATTAATGGGTTCAAAATTAGGCTTGAGGTTAATGGCATGGCCAAACTCTCAGGTGGGAGGAAGGGTCTTAGGGTCCATGAATAGATCCTCAAAACTCAATCAACAATTTATCAAGGAGAACTGAATTATGTACTTGGTTAAACATACCCATAGGAGTGCTGACATTGAAATAGATTTCTCCCTGCTCCTCCTTGCTGTCAGGGTCCTCTTCCACTGCCACAATGGAGAATAGCCAAGTCAACTGATCCCACCTATTCCTGAACACCTTCTTTAGCCTTTTTCCCGTGATCATCTTGCAGGCTCCTACTTCTCTTCCCCCGGTTATGGTCATCCTCCTCCTTTCTTTTTCAAATGAAACCTCTATACGGTTAACATCAAAACTGATGGGGCTAACCCCTTTCATCCAATTCACTCCAAGAACCACATCACAACCCCCTAAGCCTAGGAGCCTTAAATTTGTTTCAAATTGCTCACTTTGCATTTCCCAACAAAACCCATTGCAAGCAGACTTACTTATCACTCGACTCCCATTAGCCACTGTCACACTCAACAGTTGGGTCCCTGAAAGTTTACATTTCAGCCTCTTAGCTGTGCCTTCATTGAGAAAATTGTGGGTACTCCCATTGTCTATCAAGATCATGAGGCTACAGTCCTTAACCTTCTCTTCCACCTTAATGATTTTGTTATTAGGTACCTCTTTTAGAGCATGTATAGAAATCTCCCCTTTGTCCCCATCTTCGCACCCTTCACAATCACTATCCTCTTTTTCCTCTTGTGATTCCTCATCTTCACCTTCCAGCAGCTAGATTTGCCTCTTGCATTGATGCTTGGGATAATATTTATCCCCACATCTAAAGCATAGGTATGCAAGTCTCCTTTGTTCTCCCAATTTTCCTCCATAGGGTGAGAAACTTGATCCAGCCCCATTCTTCATCCCAGCATTCCCTTTCTCCACCTCTTTGTTAAAGCTCTTTCCTCCTAGATGGGATGTCCATAAGCCCACCCTCTTCTGCTGCTGCCTCTGCTTCTTCATTAAAGCTTCTACCACCATTTCTTGTAGGCAAGCACTCTCTGATGCCTGCTCTACGGTTTGGGGCCTCATCATTTTTACCATTGGCCTAAGCTCCTCATTGAGACCACTCATGTAACTTGACACAAAATAGGCCTCCGAGAGGTGGGGATTGTGGTGAATCATGACAGATCTCAACTCCTCAAATTGTTTTTGATAAGACCCTACATCCCCAGTCTGTTTGAGTTTATTAAATTCCTCTATGACATCCACCATACTCCTCTCTCCAAATTTTTAACACAATTTCTTCGAAAATTCTTCCCAAGCGTAATTCATCCTCACCCTTATACACCCTTGATACCAGGCATCAACCATTTCATTGAAGTATGCTGTAGCCAGGGATACTCTTTGTCTTTCGGGTATATTAAACCAATCAAACATCCTCTCACACTTCTTCAACCACCATCTACGATTAACTCCTTCAAATGTTGGAATCTCCATTCGGGGCATGGGAAATCTCGGATGTTGGTGATTGATAGGACCATCCCTTCCTCTTTCCATCAATCCTTCCAATTCTTCCTTTGGATCCACCTTAATCTCAGAGGTGCCATTACCCTTATTCATCCTATTTCCTTGCAAAATAGGTTCAATCCTTTCTCTAGGTGGGAAAGTCAAGGGATATCCTTACCGAGTTCTGGCAAGTGAACATCACCATGAACTGCTGCATTTGAGCTCCTAGTTTTTCTCGCACCTTTGTGATCGAGCCATCCAACCTTCGTTCCAGTCCCTCCATGGAACTCTCTAACTTGCGATCCATTGCCACGATCGCCTCATGATTCCGGGTGGCTTCAAACTCTTCCTGGTCTACTCTATTTTGGAAGTCGGTCATGGTCGAGCTCACTTGTTGCAGCTGCGACTCAAAATTTTTCATGCGGGTACCCTCTGCCATTGACCAAACAACTCCGGCCGAAGATCGCACTCTGATACCAATTTGTCACGACCTAAGCCTGGCAATTGTCTCCCTTCCTAATCTGATGAGAATTGGAAGGCGTTCCCAAAGAAACACACACAGAGAGAGAGAGAGAGAGAGAGAGATTCTTCAGATAATTCTCATTAATTCCTTAGGGAATCGTTTGGGAGAATTTATACAATCTGCATGTGCTGCCACCTAATAACCACATGCACGTGGATTCCCTAGGCTAACAAGCTCTATAATAGAGAATTGAAGTTACAGTAATAAGTAAAACAATTATAGTAGTAAAAGAAATAAAGAAATTAGGAAGTCTCCCGATGTTTAAGCTCGCCGCGTGACATTGGCATATGCAATCTCACCGCGTGGGATTGCATATGCCAACTGCGTATCACCCTCAATCCAATGGTCAAACGGAGAGGGTCAATTAGTGCTTAGAAGCCTATCTCAGATGCATGTGTTTCACCAAGCCAAAAAGTTGGAACAGGTAGCTGCCACTAGCTCAATGGTGGTACGACTCCTGCTTCCACAGTGCCATCAAGAGAACCCCCTTTGAAGCAGTTTTTGGGTACAAGCCACCCATTCTACTAGCTATAGCTAGCTCTACTACCAATTTAGCAGCAGTGGAGCAATACTTGTAGCAAAGGCAAGACATGCCATCCCCATCCTAAAGGAGTTAGCCACAACACATAATAGGATGAAATAGAATGCTGACAGAAGGAGGAGTGGCAGGGCCTTCGAGGAGGGGGATAGGGTGTTCCTAAAAGTGAAAAGGTTCTTGCAACCACCCTTCACAACCACACCCGCATCAAAGCTTAGTCTTAAGTATTTTGGGCCCTATATCATTGAATCTAAAGTGGGAAAAATGGCTTACAAGTTGAAGTTGCCCTCAGGAGTGAATGTACACTTGGTGTTTCATGTTTTGTTGCTCAAAAAGTCCATTGAACAAGGAGCCCCCACGAGCCAGCAATTGCCAACCATGGAAGATGAATTGGAAAAAGCCTAGAGCCCAGGGCTATCCTAGACAAGAGGGCGATCTATGAAGGAGGAGTGCCCCTAACCCAAGTATTGGTCCAATGGTCACAACTGCAGCTAAACCACACCACTTGGGAGTATCTCCCGGAGCTGTTGAAACAATTTCCAAGAGCAACGAGTCTACTGTGAAATTCTTGACAAGAATGGGTTTTGAAGGGTGGGGGAGTGTCACGACCTGAGGGTCCAATTGTAATTTTTCTGAATTTTCAAATGTAATGGCGGGAGCCAACAAAAGTAGTTGATAGCATAATTACATTCTACCTCTCGTTGTAGCGTAACTGCAAGGAAGAGCCTATAAAATGCTTAGCTACCCGAGGACGAGAATTCATGAATAAGAATACTTCGAATTCTTTCCCTCTCAAATTCTCTCTCAATTCTCTCCTGTTCTTTCAAACTCTCCCTCCAAAATTCTCTCTTTCTATCCTTCTAATTGCGCGGAAACTCAAGTCTCATTTGCGAGGCTTGACATGAATTAATAGAAATAGCATAAATTTGTAGCAAAAGAGGGACAGGAGATGAAAGAAGGCTTAGGAAACCCTTAAAACATGATATAACATATATTGACCTTATAGAGGATATGACCACAGATAGAGATTGTTTGAGATCTAGAAATCATGTAGCCCCCCGCTCCCCAGTGGATTAATGCTTATGATTGTTGTTGTCAATTGAATTAATAGAAAAAACCAAAATTTAACCTTTCATCCTCCTAGCTGGAGAGAGTCCCTGCTATGTCATGGATGCAACTCTGTACTGATTTTGTCTTTGTAACTTTAATATCCCAAACAATGTCAAAACCTGCTCTTGATGCCCCTTCCATGTCAAGAAATTTATTGATCCCCTTTATCTTCTTTGAAACCCAACCAGAAATTTGTTTCTAGACATTTTTGTCAACACCACTTCTTGCTAAACTCACTCGGTAACACACAACTGGCCTTCAAGCCCTTGTATCTTTAAGAGCCAGTCACTATAGACCTCCGGGAAAGAGCATTGATTTATTTCAAACAACCATCCCTGCATAAAAATTCTTTGCACCTTGATCTTGGAAGGTAGGAGGAACAGAACTAGACCTTGTCGTAAGGCTCAATATCCACATCGAGACATGGAATTCTGGTTTTACCCAAGCACTTCACCTCTGAGCCTCCACCACTCTACCCCACCATCCTCTCCTGACAAACACTTACCCGGATGCTTCAATTTTCTGTTCATGCCACCTCTAGTTGCTCAGAGGATACCAAACCCATCTCACCACCCCTTCCATTCACATTTGAAGATTGACTCCAGAATACAGATTGCTCCCTCCTGTGTAAATATGGCAATCCCCAAACTGCCTCCCTTGCTACAATAAATGTAATACCCCCAGATTTTTAAAAGAAACCATGAATAATTAAACTTAAGAAAAATTCAAGAACAAAGTTTCTTTAAGGGGTGTTAGATGTAATATTCAAAAATTTAAAAATTTTGGATATTTAAAAAATTATTTTGAATTAAATGAAATTAGACTGAAAGGGGGCTTAGTGATAATTTGGTGAATTATTGGGTCTCGAAAGGAATATAGGAGAGCCAAAATGTGAATTCACGAAGAATTGAGCCTAAGTGTAATTTGTTAAAAATTGTAAAACAGACCAATTTTGTGAAGCTAAGAAGCCGCGCAAAATTTGACCAAATAGAGTTAAATTGGGCCGAGCCTAATACTGGGTATCGTACAGGAGGAGGTTATGATGAACTCGTCGGACTCAAGTTTGTTGGAAATCGGTGAGTGGATTAAAAGTTATTTGAGCCCAAAGTTGGTTAAAACACATGACAGGTTGGTCAAATAGCTTACTTTGGATCTGAATAAAATTCAAACAGGCTTGGGTTGAAATGAACCGAAAGATAGGCATTGAAGTAGACATAACCATATAAAGAAATTGATGTCGTGCCCTAAAAGATATTTATGGAGATATATTTGAAAATGCTAATGGTTTTGGGCTACTTTCCCTGAATTTGAGAGGCTCTAGTTTTCTTCTTATTCTCTGTCATATATGATGCATTAAAGTCCTCGTATATAGTTTTGATCGTTTTGTACTTTTTTCGTAACAGTGTTGGTGGGCGCTGGCAGTTCTCGTAGTGGTGTTGGTGATTGTTTTCCTCATCTTGATCATATAGAAACCGAGTACGTGTGTGCCGCTGCAGAGTGATGCTGGTTAGACTAATATATATATATATATATATGTATGTATCTTTCTTTTTTCCTTTTTGAGCCTGCGGTTTCTGATTTTGTGCTGATGAGATGAAATTTTGTGTTCTCTGTGGGGAGAGAGAGAGAGAAGTGTGACGAACCTCATTTAGGAAACGTGTATTTGAGGTGATTGTGCATTTGATGAAAGTTGATGTTCTTGTTGTTTGGATTTGATTTGTCACAGAGGGTGGTGTTGGATGCATGTTTGTTTGCAGCGCAGCATTGCTTGAACTACTAATGAATCTTAAAAAAGTATTTTGGCCATTCCAAGGACCATCAATACCACGGCATTTAATCTCACTATTTGGAGTATAGGTTGTGTGAGTTTTACATCTCTTATACACTAGTCGGAGTAGGCTTTGTGAATTTTACATCTCATATACAAAATTATTACATCTTGTACCATATTTAATTATATTTTGTCAATAGAATTTCTAAAATCAGTCCGGACTGCAGTTTGATCTGCAGTTCTGATGGATCAAAATGGCATCGTTTTGATCTCTGTCTTCTCCTCCACTGCTTCTCTACACACTGCTGTGCTTCTCTTCCCTTTCCCTTTTCTTTTCTCTTTCCTTCTTCCTCCCCCCCTTTATGTCTGACAATGAGGGCCATAGACGATGAGGTTTGCTGAAGGTGGTAGAGTTGATGGTGAGGCGACCAACGCTCATCGACGAGGTGATAGGAAGGACCGAAGGCGAGGTCTCCGGGAGCAGTCTGCAGACTGCTCGAGGTCGCCTTGTCGTTGGTCGACATCAGATCCGCAGACTGCCTGGGGTTGCTGTCAGATTTGTAGACTGTTCACGGTCACCCTGCCAGACTGTTCACGGTCACTGTTCACTGCCTGGGGTCGCGTTGTCGGTTAGCTCCGCCTTCAGCAAACCTCGTTGTCGCGTTGTCGGTCAGCCTCGATTGCCCTCGCTGTCAGATATTCAAAGGGGAAGAGAGGAGAAGGCTTGCACAAAGATAAGTGGAGGAGAAGAGAAGTGGAGGAAAGAGGAAAGGGAAGAAAAGGGAAAAGAGAGGAGAAGAAAAAAGGGAGACTAGTGTTGGTCTGTGACATTGAAAAAAAAATTAAATTACAAGAGTTAAATTAACTTAAAAATATAAATATAAGAGTGTAATTGACATATCTTTCATATGAATTTGGCCAAGAGGGGAAGAGAAGAGAAGTAGGTTGAGAAGTGGTGGAGGGAGAAGGTATGGATCAAACAGCGCTGTCTTGACCCTTCTAATCAAAACAGTGATTCATCCCAATTGTAGATCAAACTGTAGTTTAGACTGAGTGTAGGAATTTTGTTTTGTTAATTATGCATAATTTTAAAAATAAATATAAGTTATCCTCAATATTCTTAAAGTTTGATGAAAATATAAACACGCATGATTTATTAGAAATAACACCAATTGTGCATCACTTTTCTTTCTTATTATAATAAAACATTTGTTAAATTTTTTAAATACTTAATTTGTGTATATTTATATTTAGAAAGAATATGTTTAGTTTATACTTTTATTTAGAAAATATGTATATTTAACCCAATTTATATACAAATACATTTTCAATAGATATATTATATATTTATATATACATGTTAGTTTAAGTTTTTAAAAATTAGAAATAAAATGGTCAATTCATACAATTTGTTAATAGCACGGTGTTTTATCATTTATAATAAGCCAAGAATGTGTATTTTTTTTGTCAAAACTTTAAAAATATTAAATATAATGTATTAAAAAATAAATAAAATCTTTCCTATGTTTTGCTTGCTAATTGTTAGTTATTAATCAATTTTAATGTTTGGGTTCAGATAATTCTTGAAATTACCGCCTTACACGGTTCCTCACTACTCGTGCCCTCAATTTTGACAGAGAATATAAATCGCAAGTGGAAACTTTACCTTACTGTGCAGGACAAAAAATTGAACCCATAACCTATTAGTGCAAATTTTACCTTATCATAGCTTAACTACTTAACTTGGGTTGGGAATTGGGTTTAGATAGTTCTTTTTAGATAAGATAAAGGATGAAGCTCAAAAGCTTTCAGCATCATTCAGGCATCCCATAGGATTTAAGTGACATTACTTGCTCCATTTCCCTCTAAATACAGCACTACACATCTCAATTTGACATCAAAATAAATGAAGGCATATCAGTGAATTTATACCTGTTTTGACAACTGATGTAACTACATATTAACCATTGATTCCACAATATATTTGGACCCTTTGGATAGGCAGGCCAAGGAACAAGCATCTCTGCCCAAAAATCCCAGTGGCAGGTGCCTCAAAGCAGTGGGCTGTCCTACCATCCACTGAACATGTTATAAAATTGGGAGTGTCACTATTCTACATCAATCTATCAACTGTATCATACAACAACAATTCAAATCATCCAGTCAAAGCAACCCTGCTAAAATTGCTTGCTGGATTTGTTAATTTTTGTGCCAAAAACCTTGTCTTGTAATTCTGTCAAGCCTGCTAGGCCAAAAATACAGTGGTCAAGGAGAAGTAGGTAAGATTGGTTGGCCAAAACAAAGTTGGTTGGACGGTAAATACATTGATGTTTGATAACATTTTAAAATCCCAGCTGCTGCAAGGACAAGCATGCTGAAAAAGATAACCCAAAAGTGAAAAAGGGGTAAATGCTCAATTATCAAATATGCATTTCTTCTTTTTCCCTGGGAAAGTATTAATGGATAGGTAAGATTAAGCTAACATAAATTAGAATGAAAAGCGGCAAAACTGAGACTTAAACTAGACACCAGCCTGCTTGGACACGGCTCAGTTCAGAAAACAAATCATTGAACAAAACCCATCCATCATTTGTCCAGGGGGGCAGGGAAGGGGAGAGAGAGAGGTGGATATAACTCACAGGCAGATCAGGGGGGCTTCATAACAAACATCAAGTTCACCAGCCTTTATGCCTCCCATACAATAAGAGTTACCGGAATTAAAAGAAAAAAAGTAGTAATTGTCTATGAAGGAGTAATCCCTGAAACCTTCATTCTGAAAGAGACTCTAACCCGTGTGAGGATATATCCCTTATATTAAGGAATGACACTAACGGCAACCCATCGGGAGGATTACTATACTTTATAGAGTCAGTCAATAACTCTAAAATATACCACAAGGACAACATTCAAACAAACAAGAAAGGAGATGATGAAGAGCCCTTCCAGCACATAAGCTTAACATTTTGGCTACTTCTCGACAGTGTTAATGAACAGGATGAAAAAAAAATACTAATCATCTTGAAGGTAACAAGGTTACATTCAGATTTTTGCATTTAAATATAGGCCAAATGACCAAGAAGGTTAACTACACAGTAGTGGAGATGTACTCAGACATGATTTGCACTCAAAACTTCCTGTCAATTGCAAATTCAAATGCATTCCCGTAAACCTCTCAAGTGCATCTAATCATATCATTGAAATCTGAATGCAAGCAATTGGTTCTAAAACTAAGCTACAATCTACATGAAACTAGGCCTGAAAACACCTCAATCCAATCACAAACTATGAGCAGTTTAAAAGTAAAATAAAATCCTAATGCATCAATTAGATTGGGCAGTGCTTGTGGAACTTATGAATAAGCTATATCATCAATTGTGGAACTCTTATAACA
Organism: Diospyros lotus; assembly: GCF_014633365.1. Lineage (NCBI taxonomy): Eukaryota > Viridiplantae > Streptophyta > Magnoliopsida > Ericales > Ebenaceae > Diospyros > Diospyros lotus. The sequence continues at coordinate 377,931 of NW_026267115.1, read as the reverse complement.
GAGAAAATTTAAGAGACAAGGGCTCATAAAGGTCAAACTGAGACAGGAGATTACTTCTATTTATCAGACTAAGGAGAAAAATGTTGTCTGACAGATGATCAAGTTCATCAACCAATAAAAGGACTAATTTGTTCTGTGTACACTAGAGGGCAAAAACCCTCGAAGACTCAAAGGGGCTACAAACAATGCTAAAGTCATTAACAAAAAATGGAGACAACAGCTTCTTCAAATCATTACCACAAAACTTTCTGCATAACAAAGCAATACCACAAAAACCTTCCGAGTAACGATGCAGGAAAGAGGAGGCTGTAAAAGATTCCAAGAGCTATCAAACTGAACAGAGAGGGAAAAGAGAAGCAGAGAGTCAGGCCTGGGTGCCGGTCATAGCCTTCATCTGTATGTGGTTGGAGGGGTGGTCGGAAGTCCCCGTCGGCAAGGCCTCGTAAGAGCCGAACCTCCTGACTCCGATGGACCTGGAAACAGCAGCATAGGCGATGAGGACGATGAAGATCACGAACATGACGTGGACCACGAAAACCAGATCGAGAATTGCGACGGCCCGAAGCTTGGAATCCTCCAAATCGCATTTGGTGGAGCCCTCCACTCCGGAGACAACGTCCAGCAGCTTGTGGCAGCCTTCGGGAATGAAGGCGTCGACCTGGAGGGAGAGCCCCGTCTGCAGCGCCCAGAGGCCCTGAAGGAAGACGGAAGCCCCGATGCCGACGTCCGCCACGAATAGCCTCGGATGGCAGGCTAGGACGAGGCAGAGGGCGGCGGAGAGGGCGGAGATGCGGCCGGAGACGGAGTCGCACTTCGCCTGGAGATCTGAGGTCTGGACGGAGGAGGCGGAAGATGAAACGGAGTACTGGAGGAAGAAGACGCCGGCGGCGAGTCCGAAGAACAGATCCGGGGGGACAGGGAGAAGAGAAGTGGTCGTCTCGGAGACGAGGAGAGCGATGGAGAGGAAGAGGAAGAGGAAGATGACGCCGGCGGCCTGCAGAGAGGTGAAGAGGTGGACCGGCGTCCGGCCCTTGAGAAGCGGATCGGAATCCGCCGAGACTATGGTTTGGTGCACAAAGGCGATGACAAGGCAAACGATTAACAGATACAACTGGAGATGCCTGAGGCGCTGCGACGAGGAGAAGGAGAGTGGATGGTAGGGTTTGGCAAAGTAGTCGCGCGGCGACTTGAGGTGGTCCCTCGTGGCGCAGATCAGGTGGTAGAAGCCGAGCGACATGAGCGCCGACGAAGAGAAAATGTGGTAGATTAGGGCAGCCATTATTATGACAATGTTTGGCAGAAGCAGAAGCAGAAACAGGAACAGAACCCCCGGCGGCAAGAAGGCCCTTTCGGATCGGAAGAGATTCTAGATTCTAGAGAGAGCGATCGATGGACACGCGGCGGTGGCGGTGGTCTTCTTCAATCTTCTTCAGATGGTTGTGTTGTGAAGGGCAAGTCAATGAGGAGGAAACGCAGCTGCTCTGCTTCCTTCATTCCTCAATCCTCCTTCCTTCCCCGTTGCTACTGAATCAATTTTTGTGTCGTTATCTTATTATTATTATTATTAAGTTAATTAAAATTATACTTCCTTACAGAAACGGGTAATAGTGATATTTTTATGAATATGACACCACTATATTTATAAATCAAGCCTCATTTTATTTAACCAACTATACCTTGAGCGGTCGGACAAACGATATATTAAGTTTGTACCGATAGATTATGAGTTCAATTCTCACCTTACATAATGAGGTAAAATTTTACATCTATAATTTATCTATTCTGTCAAAATCAAGAGTACGAACGATATAGACCGCGCAAGAATGATCATCTCAAATCTTATTTTAATTAGATTATGTGATATTGTGCTATATTTCATAAATAAATTTACTACATAATTTTTATAAATAATAATTATTTAAAATTATCAATAATTCACTGTACCTAAAATTATTATGAATTTTATTAATTTACAAAGGTTATTTGTCAAATTTATTTAGGATAAATTATATAAAACCCTCTCCACTTAGGGTCATATGTAACTTACCCCTGTGCTTTCAATTGTATCAAAAAATCTTCTTACATTTTTTAAATATTACAATCAGCCACAATCTATTGTTATTTTACATGATTTTGTATAATAATCTAATATATCAAAAAAATAATTTTACATAAATAATTTTAATATATAAAAAAAATACATAATTTTGTATTAATCAACTAATAGATTACACAAAATCATGTAAAATAACAATAGATTGTGGTTGATTGTAATATTTTAAAAATATAAAGAGTTTTTTTGATGCAATCAAAAATATATAGAGTAAGTTGCACATAACTCTAACTATTGGAGATTTCATATAATTTACCTATTTATTTATAAGCATACCATTAGAATATGCGTTGCACCATGCTTTTAACATATCAAGGGTGGTTAGTGATATTTTTAAAAATATAAGAATAGTCAATACATTCTAACTAAACTTTAGAGGTATCTGTGGGTGAAATTACCATTTATTTTGTCGTTTAAGAAAATATCTAATTTGTCAAGTCAATTATTATCTTTTAATTTTTTAAATTATTATAAAAAGGTTCCAATATATGATGTTTCAACTTTTTAATTAAAGTTTATAAGTTATAAGATTTTTAAGTTAATAAAGTATTTAAATAAAATATGTTCAAAGTTGTTAATTACGTAGTTTTATTTTATATTTGGTGAATTTTTTTTTATAAATTATAAAAAGTTATAAAAACCATGTTCACGACCTATAATTTAAAGATTTAACAAATCTTGTTTTATAACTCATTATAGAATATATTAACTAATTGTTATAATAAACTTGATAAAAAAAATGTTAATTTTATGTCAATTAATGCATAAATGTCACAAATTACCTTGAGATTTACCTAAATTACACTGTTTACCTTTTATTTTTTAAAAATGACACAAGCCTCCATTGCCATTAATTGAGTATGAGAATTGACCAATTTACCCCTATATTTAAATTACTTATTCTATCTTTCCCGTTATCTTTTTTTCCCTCCACTCCCATCAATTTTTCTTTCCCTGTCATTTAGCGCACAAGCTAAAAGTTCCATGACAACCACGTGATCGGTTGAAATGTCTTAATTTTTTTTTCTTTCTCATCATTTATTTTGTATTTTTATTTTCTTTTCTTTTTATCGTTTGCAAAGACATTTGAAACTAAACCCTATTGATGATCGATAATAAATAAGATTATCCTTTTCTAAAGAGATTTTAATAAGAAAGAAAAGAAAAAATAACAATAATAAATTTTCTTTTTAGATTACGTTCTATTACTGACGCCCCTTAATATCTCACTCTAAAGGGAGATAAATAAACACCTGACAAGTCATTAATTTCGACCTCGAGATCGATGCAAATATGATGGCAACACTCTTGGAAATCACCAAAAACCACCAAGCTGAATCCTAAGGGCACAACAATAATAACAATTTTGTTTCATGGTAGTGGTGATTCTTTCTTTTTTTGGTTTGAATCTTACTCTCTTTGTTACTCACTTCATATTAAAACTTAGGGAACTAGGTTTTTGTTTGATAGATTTTGCGACTCTTTCTTTCTTTCTTTGTTGGATTTTGGTCATTTATGTTCCGTATAGAAACTTATTTGAAAATTTTCTCTGGTTGGGGGATTTTGGTTAGAGATAAGGAGAAATCACATATTTCTCTCCATCTATGTCTTTTTCTCAGGTGGGGTGATTCTTGAAATTTTAAAAAATTTAATGACCATTACTTAACTACGGGGGATTTAATGTTTTGTAGTACATATATATAGTCAAGAGATGTCAATGGCTTATTTGAAAAATAAGCGTGGTAAGTCCAATTTAGACAAAACTCAGTTGTGATTTCTAAAATCTCATACTTAATTAAGAGATATACAAAACAAATATATATATATATATTTATATAACTTGATAATAAATTAAAAATTAAAAAAAATTGATAAAACCTTATGGGTTCCACCTATAGTTGACAAAATGACCTAAACCCTCCACGCCACGTTGGTTAAGATGACAGTCAATCGTCGTTGATCGAGCTGCTGAGCCAAAGAGATTTTTAACATTGCCTAAAATCACTAATTAACAACGGTTATTAAGTTTAAAAGACTAATAAATGAAAAATTAAAAATTTTTCTAGTTGATTACTAGCTAGTGGCATTGTGGTGCCACGGGAGCCTCATTCATAAATTAATGATTAATGTGACACAAATGCATTCAAAGACTTGATTTTCTAACAATCTTCGAAATACGAAATGATGGCTATGAATTTATTTTTAATTTTTAACCTTTTATTTTGGTTGCACAATTATAATGTTGTCGCCCCAAAACCCTAGCTAGCTAGGTGGTATCTCGATCGATGCGAAATTAGATGGTGACAACACTTTGGTAGGTGTGTGGTCTCCGTCTCTCTCATGAAGAAAAGCAAAAGGCAACAAGGAAAAGGGAAAGAAGGCTACCAGTCAAGTTAGCTATAGACAATTGGAGACGAAACCATAGGGCAGGTGTTGATGAAAAATCTTAAGATTCTGGGCAAAAGCATATTACATTTGCAAACTTATTAGCAATTTCTAATCCTGGCTACATCTCATAATTTACTCAGAAAACCAACAAGTCTAGCTAGATTCATTCACATGAGAGAGAGAGAGAGAGAGAGAGAGAGAGAATTTACGTTTTTATTGCAGTGCTCAAAACATGAACCAGAAATGAAAATGGAAGAAAGCAGAACTCAAACCCACCATTTAACGTGAACAAGCTAGAGAGGTTGTGGCGGAGCAAAGAGCCGTTCATCCTGAAAAGATTGCTGCTCCTGCATCCTCATCTGGCGGTGGAACCTTTCTATGAACGACTCAGCCTTCTTATCAATCCCCTCCTCCAGCCCTCTCATCTCTTTCTTCTTCCCCAAAACCTCTTCTTCTTCTTCTTCTTTCTCTTTCTCTTTCGCTTCCGCTTCCTCTTCCTCTTCTTCTTCTCTCTCTTTCCGGGAGTCGATCTCCTGGACTTGCTCAGCAACGGCGGCTGTTTCTTCCGGTTTCACCACCTCTGTGTGCCCTGGATTGGCCACCGTCCACGAGTTACTGACGTTCTGGTCGACGTAGAGTTGGCGGTCGTGAGGCGGCGGCGGCAGCTTGGGTTGGCGGCCGAGCAAGGCGTGGAACCTTTTGTTTAGGGCGGCCAGCAGTGTCTTTTTGTCCCGGCTGAGCAGGAAGAGGATTATGACCTCAGTTTTCACGGCGCTCGTCTTGTTCTTCAGCCTCAGTCTCAGCGACGATTTGGCATTTGTCACTCTTTCCATGGCTTCCCCTATTCTCTCTTCAACAATCTGTAAATCTCTCTCCTCTGTAGCTTATATAATTAGATTCTTCTTCATCTTTCTTGGGTTCCTTTATCTTCTCGAAGATGCCCAAGAAGGTCCCGGGTAGGTGAGTGAATCCGAAGGAACTAGAGTGAGAAATTATTACAGTAACTCACTATTTGTGATAAAAATTGTCACTACTGTCACGTTATTTTGATAATACTTTTCTATAAGCCTTACGTTCGAAAATAATGTGACCACTCCTAATTTATTTATTAGAATGTGTCAAAGCATTTACTATTTTTTAATTTTTTTGGCTCATTTTGGAAATAATGTGACCACATCCTTTAGGATTTCTTTTTTATTTGCTTGCTCTGAGACGAGAGGAACATATACAAGAAAAGATGTGTCACACAGGAAAGCCAGGTAGGGTTGCCTTTTGAGCTTCTGCTCCCCTGTTTATACTTACAAGCCCACAATTATGTTTGTTTGGTACTAGAGTTTCCCAATGCAAAAGAAATGGCATAATTCTTCTTTCTTTTCATAAATCTTAATTATATTTAAATGGAATTATATTTAAATGGAATGTTGTTAGATAGGAACCTAAAATATCAAATATTCTCTTGTAAAAGTGGAACTATCCTGTATGTTAGAATACACTCCGATAGTTAAGATAGTTAATCTAGTATTCAATGTTGATGAGAAGAGCAATAGAGTAATTATCGAATGAATTTCAAAGTATTTGTGTATACCTTTCTAGAAATGTACCATTATATAGTTTGGTATCATTAAAAGGCAAGAGAGATCTTTATCGGGATTAATCTTTTATGAATCCCATGCATAATTCCTAATGATCGGCCTGGGATCCTTGCATCAAGTAGAAGAGTATCCCAAGAGTAGGTGATTTTTTTGACTGCAAAAGGTGAAATCTTTACCTTAAGAACCCCCCATACACTGTCCCAGCCACGTGAGAAGGGTTAATCACCGTACACGGTGGCCTCTTAAGCAGGAGGTACAATGCATGGTGTCCACAAGAAATCACTCCCACAGGAGGGTGAAACTCTCTGCGATTGTCATGACTCGAATTTGCATCATTGACTGCAATCTATTATCAGGTACCAACCATGCTACGCCAGTGGGGGCAAAAAAAAAAAAAAATGTGATTTCTTCGATAAAATGGGAGGGAGAGTGACACATAATACCTCATGATATTAAAGAGATATGTGCTATTGTTTTTATAATTAACTCATCACAAAGAGAAATATAATTTAAGGACCACCAATCACGCTTAATGGGAGAAGCACAATTGTAGTAGCAATGATCTGAACACAACTTTGGATTATCAATATAATAGTAAAGTTAAGATATTTTGAATTAAAGTTTGTGGGGGTGTTTTTTAAATTTTATTTTAAATAATAATATAGTTAAAGGTTCATATCCAAAGAATGAAGTACTTTATTTTTGTCTTTGTCTGTGCAATATATACAATACTCCATGGTTTATATAGCACACAAACAAATATTTTATACAAAATAAAGGAACCACTTATGCAATTACAAAAACGTAACAATCAAACCATTTAATTTTTATACAAAAAATTAATATATAACATCAATCAATACATCGTTTTCTTACTCCAATATTTCAACTTTATAATATGAATTAGAAAATATTATTTCTTTTTGATGTTTTCTATTTTTTTTTTGAAAATGAACACTATGATTGTTAGAACATCTTTAAAGATTAAAAATTAAAAAAATATTTTCTAAAACTAAACAAGAAATAAAAATTTCAAAACCTGTGTCTTATAATCATTTAACCATGGCTTCATTGATTAGAATAAAAGTTACTTGGCAGCACGAAATTGGAAGACAGGTGGTCTTGGCTTTGCTCTTTATGGCAGTTCCACCACTCCACTAAGGAAGAAAAAGTGGAGGAAAAAGAGAAAAGAAAAGTAGAAGAGACGGCAATTTGGCAATCAAAGTTGTTTGTATTACATTTCCATGATTTTGTGGGGTTATCCGACATATGCATGAAAGGCTCCATCACCAACAAAAGTAGCACTTGACATATGTTAATGGTTTTAATTAATTAGGTTACTTCAAAAATGAATTAGTTTAGTGTTCCCATTAATTTGGCGCTTTCTTAATTCGAATTCTGCAAATCCATAATTAGGCTTAGATTAAGATTATATATAATGATCCCTTTTCACTATACCTTTGCTTTAGACATTTTGTTTAGGTGATTGTGGCATAATCTAATAAGTTTAAATGAAATCTATATATAACATGGGCATCAGAAGCTATATATATATATATATATATGTATGATAATGGTATTTGAAACCTATCACAACATATTTGTCTCAATGCAAGCACTTGCAAGAAAAAGCAAGCCTAGTTCTCTTGGTATAGCTTCTGATGCCCATGTCAGTGTAATAAATGAGTAATAAATGTGTTAGGAATACTTTGAGTCTAGTGGTTTACTAATGAGAGTTTCATTCTTTATATAGATGAAAGGAGTTGAGATATCTCGAGTCATCTATGAGATTTTTGGACTCGATGGCCTTGAGCTGAAAATGAATTTAACGGGTATGATAGAGATAATACTAGGCGTGGATTCTCCTAATTAAAAGAAGAGCGTTGAGATGTTTAGAGTTATCTCTAATACTTTCATATTTAATTTTTTCAGACTAGTAAAGAGTTTATTGAACTAGTTAGATAAAGATAATGCTAGGCCTAGATTCTTCAAAAATGAGGTGAGCTTGATAGAGGTAATGCAGGTCTTAGATTCTTCGAAGATGAGGTGAGCCCAGATATTAGAAATTATCTCTATTATATATATACTCTCATGCTTGGTTATCTAGGGTTCATGGAGAGTTTCTTGGACTAGATAGAGACAAAAACTTAGCTCAGATTCTTCTAAATGAGGATCTAAGAGTTAGATGTTAGTGTTTATCATCCAAAGTTAAGCTGGGTGATGGGTCACGGATCATCTCCTTGATGCTTGTCAATAGCTTAGTGTGATTTTCCTGTTTTAGGGTATTTCTCCTATCAATATGCAGAGGAAAATGGAAACTAAGCTGAAATGTTAAAAAATTAAAGCCCACTTACATTAAAAATTTTATTTTTAAATTTATTGGATTTTTTTATGCTTTCTCTGTGGTGCTCATGTAAATTGATTGGTGTGTATCTCTTTCGATTTTGTTAGGGCATTTTGACCAAGGGCAGACCTACGTTAGGACTCGGGGGCCATGACCCACCCCTCTCACCCCTCAAATTTTTTAAAAAGCCCTTTTAGTATATACTCAGAATAAAAGAAAAATTAGGAATTTTACTATTATTCAGATTCAAATATCTGAAAACCCCTTTTAATATATAATAAAAAAATAGAACATTACATTTATTTAGGGCATCCACTGGGAGGGGACCTTGCATAGTTACATTAAGTCTAGCTCAAGTCTAAAACTCTAGAGAGTACACAACACGACGACATGATACCTACTAAAAACCAAATGCCTAAGACACGAAGAGACCAAATTAGAAAACTACAAACTAGGACACGACTTGTGTGTTGCTAGGAAGGAACTGAAATTTGAGGTGTAATATTAAGCATTGTTTTAAAAATCGGACTGGACCGGCCGGTCGGACCGACAAAACCAGGAATCGGTGGCTTATCCGGTCCGATTTAATATAAAAAATCAAATCTTCTTCAACCCGGTCAAAATCCCGTCGAACCGATGAATCGAGAATCGGATTGATCCCCGATTTTTTTCACCCTCACACTTATTTTTAAATATTTAATTCTTAATTAATTTTTTAACAACATATATAACAATTATATATAAAATATTAGTTGTATATTAGTTAATAATAGCATTTCTCATAATAATATATAGAATATTAGTATTTCAAATATATATATATTATTTAATTATAAAATATATATATGACATCATCCGGTCGGACCACTCCGGTCTAACCGATTAGACCAACTGACCCGTGACCCAATTAATAGACCGGTTCGCTTTCCGATCCGATTTTTAAAACATTGCTGTTAAGCCTTGCCCGCAAGGGACATGCACTAAGCTATGCTCAGGTTCAATGCTCTTTCGAGCAAAACTGTGACAATGCCATATACCTAGCTAGGACAAACTGAACAACCAAACAACCAAGAAATCAACCAACAAACATCAAAAGAGAAACCACACAGAATGAGAACAAACAAAGCCCGTTGGCATCTTTATGCTAGAGCCCTTAGCATCTTCTTGCTGAAACCATAAAACTAGCTGAACCTGGTGATATATAGATAGCAAATTCCAAGAAGAGTAACATGAGACCTTCAAATGATGGTCATCATTACGAGAAAAAGACACGTGGGATTTGGACCAAAACAATTAATAAACTGCAAAAATGCAAAAAATCGCAGAAAACAAAACACTGAAGGCGATTAGTGATTGAGCTTTGGCTCGCGTCCCAAATTTATGGCTTCAAATGAATACCATCCATAAAAAGCTTTGGGTTGATAAAGGTTAGCACAAGCTTCATTTCATGTACCAGACTGTATACAGTTTATCTGATTTAAAGACTAGAATAAGATGACCGAAGGAAGTAGGAAAAGTATATATCAAGTAAGATCACAGTCCTGTATCGTTACATACCCAATTGCACTTTATTGTAAAAATGAGTATGCAGACCCACATAAGGGGAAACAACTGCTTACCATCATTTATAGAATTATTGACTATGCAGTATAAACAAAAGACATCTGCAAACTAGCTAGGCTAAAGAGAAATAATATATTGTTTGAAATTCCACCAATTACCTGCTTACATCACCGCTGTCCCAAACAACTTGTTACGCTTTGGTCTTTGTTTAACCTTCATCTTCCTACATCCGCTAGATGATCGCTTTCTCATCCCCAAGTTCGCAATTTGGATCGACCTTCTTATTTTTAGTTGTTGCAATGCTTCACCAACGCTTGTTAGAAACCCCACAAAATTGTTTTAACGTTTGAGAATCCCTACAAGAGTTAATCTTCAAGGCCTTTCCCAATGGCCCAACCACTACATAAACTTCTTTTGTTGGGATGAGGGTGAGGTTAGTGTTTGATCTGATAAGCCTATAGGAATATTCTTCATGGAGAGATTAGACCAATCTGCGTACTCGGGTTGCTCTGCTGGCCAGTTTTCAAAGAGATGGCGCAAAGAGCATCGCTCCTGGGATTCAAGGTCACTGAAGTCGTTGAAATAATCGTTGAGATTCATGTCAGGGTCATCCTCAGCAAACTTTGAGAGAATAGGTTTGTCAAAGTTTTGACTAGAGGATGGAAACCCTAAACCCATGCTAGTGGCTGGAGATGTGACAAGGTGGCCTGGTGGATCTTTCACTCTAATGTATACATTAAACGGGAAACAAATCAAAATTAGAAAAAGTATTATGATAGAAATATGTATGTAGTTAATATTTTAGCAATAATGATGAACATATGAATATCTTGAAGTGGATAGTGAGAGAGTAGACTAATGAAAGGAAGTATAGGGTCCTTACTTGTTAAAGCAGATTCCTACAGCAAGTCCCTCAGCATCAGATGGAAAGTTGACGGACTGATATTGGGCAGTAGCAACACCACCACAAGGGGTCGATATATATGCAGATCCACCAACAAGAGCTGCCTCCTCTGGAGCAGATTCGTAGACCTTAATAGTCTCTCCTTCCACATGCTTTCCTGAGTAGAGGCGATGCTTATATATATGACTTTCACAATATTTTTTGTTTGGAATTGCGGTTTTTGAGCATCGCCATTTATTCTCATATGTCCACTGGCATCTATCAAGCTTAGGAGAACTGTCACCCGATGCTCCTAGTTGAAAATTATTACTTCCCACTTCATTTGAAAACCAAATTAAACAAAATATCATAAATCAACTATAATTAAACCATTCATGGGAGATTAAAGCTGAAGAGAAACCATAGTCATTCTAAAATGAGGAGAGTCACAAGGAAGAAAAATAATCCAAACCTGCATTGGTAGCATCGGATCTAGGAAAACCAATTAATTGATTTGGGTTGAGGGAAGCACTTAGCGCCATGAGCAAATCAGATGGAATAGGTGAATTTTCATTGATGCACTTGTATATCCTTATCTGTTGCTCTAGCTCAACCAACTGAGCACGAGTAAATGGACATGGAGTTCCCATCATGTTAGGAGTTCCCATGGCAGCATTTATGCCTCCACAATGATAGCCTGAAAGGTGAAATAAGAATGAAAATTGGTAAAGGTTTTTGAGTTATTTAATAAATTAATATTAATATTTTAATTTTTATACAACTAGTATCAATTTTGTAATTTTTTTTATACTAAAATAGTATCAGATAATATCTGAGTTTCAATCAGGAAAAAACCGCTAGTGAAATTAGCGAGTTTGTCTTTGCACAAGGCTTTCGAGTCTCTTGCCTCTAGTTTGGATAACATTCAATACTATCTTAATAAAAACATCAAATTTGAAGCTAGTTGGATTTTAAATGAAAAAAAATGTTAATTTGACAAAAAAAACTCGAGATTTTTGATAATAATGTATATGTTGAAAATATTTAGAAATTAGATGCAAAATATAAAATCTAAAAACACAAGTGAGATAGAATACTAGAATGCTTTACTAGGAATATATTGGTACACACATCGATGGAAAACAAGGGAAAGAAATTAAAAAATATAATAAATATATAAGAAGAAAGTGTGAAAGAAATTTTTTTCCCCATTTGTTAGTCCTATTAGTCAAATTGATGAAATCAAAACTAAAAGCTTTTTTTTATCAATATAATATACATTTTTCAATCATCAATCAATCACATATATATCAAATGCAAGCAATTAAAACATCAAATTAAAAATCAGTAATACTCAAAGATATTGAGATCTTTAATTAAAAGAGAATAAAATAAAACCCAAAAAAGATAAAAGAAGAAAGTTTACTTCTTGACAAAAGTAATTAAAACCTTAAAACCCTTAAAAAAATTATTGTTTTGTTGAGTGGGAAGATGTTTACATTACCTGTATTATTATCAAAGGGGCTTTGTGTGACATACATAGAGTTGATTGGGTTTTGGTGTATTGCAGTCGAGGCTCTAGAATCACTAGTTTTGGCTATTTTAAAACTTCTATTGTCTTCTTCTGCTTTGGACCTAGATCTCCCGTCAATCTGAAACGGATGTTCACTGTTGCTTTGTTCATCGACAGTCTCCAATTGTGAAGCAACCTGAGAAATAAAGGCTGCATCGAATGGACTAGTTGAGCTATCCAAACCCATTGATCCAAAATCTATTATATTAGCATATCTACAAAAAGAAATAGACAGAATAGAAAGATAGAAATAATAGAGGGAAATCAAAGAGGCATAGTTTGAAAGCGAGTAGCAGGGCAATTTATACAACTCAATTAAAAGAACCTCCCAATTTAGGACTATTTGTTTGAACTTATCAAATATGATTATATAACAAATATAAGACCCATTAAATTACAAATTTTGCTTGATTTAATTGTCAATTTTATTCATTGCCATTTTATCTTGAAATAATATATATACCATAACATACCATATTGTGCATTTTACCCCTGGATTATCGGCTGCCTCTCCTCTTTTTTGCTTTCACTATTTCTCCTTTTTACTTTTTTGCTAAGACAACTATTTCTCTTTTAAAGTAAATGTATTTATAAATTTTATTTTAGGAAAATATATCTTCTGTTATGTATTATATAGATTTTTTTAAAATACAGATATAAACTAAAACAAGAAAAATATATATTCATATAAAATAAATATATTGCGATAGGGGCTCTAGAATCACCAGTTTTGGCTACTTTGAAACTTCGATTGTCCTCCATTCTGAACGAAGATCTCTGGTTAATTTGAGTCTGATTCCCGCAGTTGCTTTGTATATCAGTGGCCTTTGGTTTTGAAGCAGGTTGAGAACTAGAGCCTGTACGGAATGAACTAGTTGAGTTATAATGGAACACATATAGATGTAAAATAAGAGAAAGAGATTTAAAAAATGCAATAAATATAAAACAATAAATAGTGAAATAAAATATTTTTTTTCATTTGTTAGTCCTCTATATGTTTCCATTTTATCCACTTTATTTCAAATTAATGAAATCAAAATTAAAATATTTTTATCTGTATAACATACATTTTTCAATTATCAATCAATCACATATCAAACACAACAAATTGAAAGGTGAAATTACAAATAAGTGAAATTCAAAGAAATTAACATCTATAAAAGAGAACTAAATAAAACCTAAAGAAGATAAACAAAGAAAGTTTATTTCAAGACAAAACTAAATAAAACCCTAAAAAACTCTTATTTTGCTAATTGGAAAGATGTTTCACATTACCTGCACTCCTATCAAAAGGAATTTGTGCATTTGAGTAAGAAGAGTTGACCAGGTTTTGGTGCATTGTAATCGGGGCTCTAGAATCACAAGTTTTGGCTATTTTAAAACTCATGTTGTCCTTTGCTCTGGACTCAAATCTCCCATAAATTTGAAACAGATATCTATTGTTGCTCTGTAGATTAGTAGCCTCTGGTAATTGTGAAGTCGCTTGAGGAATAGAGGCTGCATCAAATGGATAAATGGAGTTATCTAAACCCATGACCCAAAATCTATTATAGTTAACAAATCTGTGAAGATAATGGAAGGAAGAGAAAGATGAAAATAAAAGAGGGGAATCGAAGAGGGCATACTTTGAGGGCAAGTAGTAGGGGGGATTTATACAAGTCGACTAAAGGGGATGTGATCCCAATTCAAGATCATTTATTTGAACTTACCAAATATGATTATATAACGTATATACTAGCCATTAAAATTAAAAATTTCACCTGACTTAATTGTCAAAATTTCCTTCTTTAATTGACTTTTGTTTTATCTTGAATAATATATTATAATATTCCTTAGATTACATTTGAATATTGAGATTTCAAATGATTTTATTTTAAATTTTATTATTTAAAATAATAGCAGTTTGAATTCTATCTCTCGAAATGACAGTAATAAAGATGTTGTTTCAATTTTTTATTTTTATTTTTTGGCTCAGGTGATTTTATTCAAATGTAAATTCTTCTATTTCAAATTTTGTATGAATTTAGACCAAAATTCAATTGCTTCCAACAATTATATATGGAAATAATGAATTTAGAATTTCAAATATGATCAAATGACAAATGACAAATGATAGGGTCTAATGATTCTATTCAAACGTAACCTTATAAAATGAACAAACCAAAAATGAAACTGGCTTTGGTTTTTGTTTCAAGTAGATTGCTTTGACCACCATGGGGATTTGGCCTAATTTGGTGTAATGATTCTATTTCTCCTTTTTGGTTTTTTTTGCTAAGACACTGTTCTCTTTTAAACTAAGTGTATTTATAATTTTTTTTATAAATACACTTAGTTTTTATTCAAACTAAGTTTTTTTTGCTAAGACGAGTTGTTTTTAGTTTCGATGCATGTTATTTTTTTTTCTATTTTGGGTAATCATTTATACAAGTTATTTTTCATTGTTGACATAATCATATTCATTAAGTATTTGAACTCAGAAATAGAAGGTGAAATTTGATAAATTCTGCTTATTTAATTACTATTATTTTGAAATTAGATGTGAGACCTAAGTTTAAATTGTGTCAAGACTAAAAATAATAAACCTCTTTAACAAAAAAAAAAAAAAAACACTCTAATCTAACTAGAATCTTTGTGGTTTATCCACATCAAATTTCATTGAAAACTTGTACCTGGCATAGTTTGTTGGATTTAAAGACTAGATTAAGATGATAGACGAAAATAGATAAAGTAACAGAAGTAATTAAGATCACATTATTGGACTATCATATACGCAATTGCACTTTACACTGAGATACAGAAATATTTAGACCCACATGAGGGAGGAACAAGTGCTTATAATCATTTATAGAAACATTGACCATATAACATAGACAAAAACAACTACGAACTAGGGTTGTGCTTTGTCATTTCATCTTCCTAAGTTCACTTTCTCATCCCCAAGTTCACAATTTTTTTTTATTTTATCGGGAAAGGTAAAAATTTATAAATAGTAACAAACTGTACAAATACCACTAGGCATACCTAGGGAGAGGGGGAACAAAACACTTACAACAGACCCAATGCTAGTGACTCATATTAGACTAAAACAAAGGTTTTAATCTTCACAATTTAATTGAGCTTCTTCTTGTTAGTTGTTGCATTCCTTCACAATAATTAATTGCTTATGTTTTAGAATTTCAAGAAGAGCTCATCCTCAAGACCTCTCCCAATGACCCAAGTGCTAGCTAAAGAGGTTTCTCTTGTTGGGATGAGGATGAGGTTGATGATCAATTCAATGAGGATGTAGGAATATTATTCATCGAGTGTTTAGACCAATCTGCATACTTAGGCTGCTCCATTGGCCAGTTGTCAAAGTGAAGGCAAGAGGACAGAATATTTTCTAGAAAATGTATTTATTTCAATGCACCCACACCACATACATCTTATTGTAGTTCAATTTATATATCTAGATAACATAAAACATAACAGAAGAATTAATCTGATTCTTTGAATACATCTATCTAATCACCAGAATTTTAGGAGATAATTGACTCAAATAAATTCAGTACATGAATGACTCTGTAAAAAAGTTAATTTGGTTTTACTTCTCCAACATTGCCTCCCGTAAACCAAATTTGCTTTTCATTCCAAGTCTTGCAACCTGTGTTTTGAAATTTTGACCTCCAAGTGGCTTTGTAAAGACATCTGTTGCTTGATCTTCCGTTTTGCAATACTTGACTTGTATTATTCCATCATGAACCAGTTCTCTCAAGAAGTGATACCTTATACAAATGTGTTTTGTCCTCCCATGTAGAATAGGTTCCTTTGTGATTGAAATAGTTGAACTGTTATCACAAAACATAGTTGTTGGACCATCTTGTTTGTGCTTGAGATTCTCCAAAACATCTCGCAACCATACAATATGACAACCAACAAAAGATGCTACAACGTATTCAGCTTCAGTTGTTGACAGAGCAACAATCGATTGTTTCTTTGAACTCCAACAAACTACGCCATTTCCAATGCTAAAAGCATAACCCGATGTGCTTTTACTATCATCAATACTTCCTGCAAGATCACTGTCAGTGTATCCAAAAAGAGTAGTCGGAACATTTGCTTGATAAAAAATGCCATAATCAATTGTCCCCTTCACATATCGTAAAATTCTTTTAACAACTTCCAAATGTTCTGAATACGGTGTTTCCATGAACCTACTTATTAAACTAACAACAAACATGATGTCCAATCTTGTGGTTGTGAGATACATCAGATTTCCCACTAAACTCCTATACATGGTGGCATCAACAAGCTTTCCTTTGCCTTCTTTTTGTAGTTTCAGTCCCAAATAACATAGAGTTGACACAACCTTTGCATTTTCCATATTGAATTTTCTTAAAACTTCTCTAGCATAGTGTTCTTGGGTGATGATCAAAATTCCTCTTTCTGATTGATACACTTCAATGCCCAAAAATGATGTAGTTTTCCCAGATCAGTCATATCAAATTCTTTCATCATCAAAGTTTTGAATTCATCCATCATGGCCGAATTATTTCCAATAAAGACAAGATCATCAACATACAAACTAACAATGATAAAACTCCCTTGTGGCCCATTCTTAACATATAAAGTGTGTTCATGGGGACTCTTTTGAAATCCATTCTTTTCAAAAAATTCATTGATCCGGCTATACCATGCTCTTGGTGACTGTTTTAAACCATATAAAGCCTTTCTTAACTTGTAAACCTTTTGTTCTTCTCATTCCTTAACAAATCCAAGTGGCTGATCAACATATATTTTTTCTTGGATAGATCCATTTAAAAATGTTGATTTAACATTCATTTGAAAAATCTTCCAATTATTTTGAGCCGCTAGTGAAATGATTAATCAAATAGTGTCAAGCCTAGAGACGGGGGCAAATACCTTATTGAAGTCTTCTCCTTTTCTTTGAACATACCCCTTTGCAACAAGGCGGGCTTTATGCTTATTGACCGATCCATCTGAATTGAGCTTAGTTTTGAACACCCATTTTATTCCAATTGAATTCTTCTTTGGTGGTAGATCAATTAGCTCCCATGTGTTATTCTTTTCAATTGCCTCAATTTATTCTTTCATAGCTTGCCTCCATTTTTCTTCCTTTATTGCTGCATCATATGAAAATGGATCTTCTCCTACGAAAAATGCAAACATAATAGCACTTTCTTGATTATCAGCTGCATCATACAATTCTTGCATACTTCTCATTCTTCTTCCTTTATGATCTTCATCAGAATCATTTTCCAATGGAGAATTTGAAGTGTAAGAGATGAATCATTCTGATTGGAAATGTTTTCTTCTTTGTGGATAATTGTAGATGTGCTCTTGTTTGAACCTTCAAACGCTACACTTTCATCAAACTTCACGTCTCTACTAATCACAATCTTCTTCGTCATTGGGTTAAAAAATTTATAAGCTTTAGATCTTTCACTGTAACCAATAAAAATACATTTTTCAACTTTATCATCTAATTTGGTTCTCATTGCATCAGGAATATGAACATAAGCAAGGCTGCCAAAAATCTTTAAATGTCCAACAAATGGTTTAGATCCATATCAGGCTTCATGGGGAGTCTGATTTTGCAAACTTTTAGAAGGTGACCTGTTAATCAAATATTCTGCACAAGCTACTGCCTCTGCCCATAATTCTCTAGGCAGATTTTTCCTTTTCATCATGCATCTTGCCATTTCCATGATTGTTCGATTTTTCCTCTCACATACGCCATTTTGTTGCGGCGTATATCGAACTATCAATTCATGTCTTATACCAAGATCACTGCAGTATTTTTCAAATTCTTTTGAAAGATATTCAGTTCCACGATCCGTTCTTAATGTCTTAATGGAAAAACCACTGAAATTTTCAACTTCAACCTTAAAATTCTTGAATGCTTGAAAACAATCAAACTTTTCTTTAAGAAAGTATATCCAAACTTTTCTACTGTAATCATCAATGAAAGAAATGAAATATTTACTACCTCCAAGAAAGTGAGTTGACATTGGTCCACACAAATCTGAATGTACAAGTTGAAGTGGTTGTTTGGCTCTCCATAATGACTTGTGAGGGAACTGATCTCTATGTTTTTTTCCAAGTTGGCATGGTTCACACACATCATGAACTTGATCAATTTGAGGAAGACCAACCACCATTTGCTTTGTTGATAACAACTTCAAGCCTCCGTAATTTAAATGACCATACCTATCATACCATAACTTGGAGATTCCTTCCTTCATGTTAGCAAAGCAAGAGGTAATACCAATGACTTTAAGATGAATAGGGAAAAGATTATTGGATGCCATAGGAATTTTTGCAATGGTCTGATTTCCTCTCATCAAAGTGAACATGTTATCACGAAAATTAACATCAAATCCTTTTCTCACAAGAAAACCAACACTGAGTAAGTTACTTTTCAAACCAGGAACATAATATACATCAAACATCTTTTCAATTTTTCCATCCTTGGTTTCAATTGTAATATCTCCAATGCCTTTAATTGCATACTTGCATCACCAATTGTAATCTGCCCCAAATATGATTCCAGAAATTTGAAAAATAATGATTTATTTCCTATCATATGCTTACTAGCACCACTGTCCAAATACCAAACATCATTCTTGTGATTGTCATGACATGTAAGCAATAAAGTTTCACAATTATTATTCTCGATCGTGTCATCTTGATGGATAAAACTTGTTCCAGCTTTTTCATTCCTCTTCTTATGCAACACTCATTGCTTTTATGGCCTGGTTTGTGACAATTATAGCACTAAATGTATTCCTTTTGTTTATACCAACAATCACTGCTTTTGTGTCCAAGTTTATGACAATTATAACATTCAATGTATTCTTTTTTACCTCTCTGTTGATATCCACGGCCTCGTTCCTGTTGAAAGTTATTTGTATGCTCATCCTTTTCTTCTTCTTTGGACTCTCTACCACTTTGAAATCCTCTTCCTCTTCCACAAGAATTGTAACCTCTTCCTCGACCTCCAGTTCTTCCTCTTCCCCTTCCTCGTCCACTGTAATTATTTGACCCAAAGCCTCCCGAAATTTGAGATTTAAGAGCTTGGTCAAGGGAAGGAAGAGTCCTGTGCTTTACTCGCAATTCATGAGATTTTAATGATGCAAGCAAATCATCTAATGAAAGTGATGACAGATCCTTGAATTCTTCAATAGCAGTTGCTATAAAATCAAATTTTTGTGGCAAACTTCGAAGAATTTTCTCCACAACCTTTTGATCTTGTAAAATCTCAGCATTGAATGACATTTGATTTACTATTGAGGTCACTCTTGTAAAATAATCTGAAATATTTTCTTCTTCTTTCATTTCAAGTTTCTCAAATTCTAACCGCAAAGACTGTAATCGTATCTTTTTTACTTTCTCTTCTCCTTGATGTCCAGTTTGTAAAATCTCCCATGCTTGCTTTGAAGTTTCTGCCTTGGAGATTCTTTCAAAAACTGGTCTTTCAATTGCTTGGTAGATCTAGAAAAGAGCTTTGCTGTCATTTTCTCTCTTGTCATTTAAAGCATTTTTCTGTGCTTGAGTTAATCCTTCTTCATTCTCTGGCTCTACGTAGCCTTCATCAACAATACTTCATAACTTTAATGATTTTAGCAAAACTTTCATATTGTGGCTCCAATAATCACAATCTTCCCCATTAAAACGAGGAATAAAAGAAACCAGATTATGTGAATTTGCCATTTTTCCCTTCCAAGATCTGTTGCAGTTGTTGGATTCAGATCAAGGGTTCTGCAATTTTTTGTAGGTGGGCTCTAATACCAATTTGAAGGCAAGAGGACAGAATATTTTCTGGAAAAGGTATTTATTTCAATGCACCCACACCACATACATCTGATTGTAGTTCAATTTATACATCTAGATAACATAAAACATAACAGAAGAATTAATCTGATTCTTTGAATACATCTATCTAATCACTAGAATTTTAGGAGACATTTGACTCAAATAAATTCAGTACATGAATGATTATGTAGAAAAGTTAATTTGGTTTTACTTCTCCAACACAGAGATGGCGCAACGAGTATTGTTTTTGTTAAATCCACTGTACTTGGGGGTGATTAATGAAAGCTAAATCTTTTTGGATGTTCAAGTTCCTAAGGTTTCATTTTTGCTTTCTCAAGTTTTTGTTTTATTATTTGAATGTGTTACAAACAAACAGAGATAGCAAATCTCCACACACACACTGTCAAAATCGACTCTGATGAAATAAAGACATAAACGAAACAAGAGGCAGAAGATTTATAGTGGTTCACCCCAAAACAGGGGCTACGTCCACTTGAGCTCCGGTGAGAAGAGCTCACTCCATTTATATATTCAATCCGATTACAATGAAATCAAAACCCAAAACAACCTTGATTTTCAATACAAAAACGCTCAGAATCACTAACAGATTAAGAGCTTACATTCGATCAAAACAAGAAATCAGAGAACACAAAAGGGAGGACGAACTGTATAGCATTTACAGAGAGAGAGAGAGAGAGAGAGAGAGAGAGAGAGAGAGAGAGAATAAAGAAACACTAAAATGACAACACCCTCGGCACCTCCTCTTTTCTTCCGTATTTTTCCCTTCTACGAATCATCAATCTCGTGGCGTGATAAATAAGGCGATTGAATGGCTGGGATTGCTCTCAATAAAGCAGCACAGACGGCCTGGATAAGATCGTGTAAAAGGAACGACTACAGGCAACACGACAAAAGGCCAGAAAACCAAGGGCTTGGGCTGGCCCAAAGGTGGCTGCACATTGGCCCTCCAGTGGGCGCCCAAAGGGAAGCCCATGGTTGCCTAATGGCCCCCCAATCCTATGGGCCACATTTGATGATTCACATAAAATATAACAAACTCCACCTTGAACCATCAAATGACTAAGTAATCAGACAGAAAAATATAAGAGCAGCATGCTACAATTCTCACCTTCATATCTCTAAATGACTAAAATAATTTAGCCATCATCAATATGCAACAAATTCAAGCAATGTTTGAATTTAGTTGCAGTTAATACCTTGGTGCCCATGTCGGCAGGATTGTTGGTTGTAGAAACTTTCTAGATGCTCACAGTTCCGTTGGCTATCATTTCCCTTACATAATGATACTTCACATCCACATGTTTGGTTCGATCATGATACACTGAATTTTTGGACAAGTGGATGGCACTTTGGCTATCCGAGAAAACCACCACTTTGCTTTGAAGCAAGTGAATTTCCTTGAGAATACCTTGGAGCCATATGGCTTCCTTGAAGGCATCTGTTACAGCCACATACTCTGCCTCAGTAGAGGACAGAGCTACAAGTGGCTGCAACTGAGACTTCCAGCTGATGCAGTTTCCACCCAAAGTAAAATAGTAGGCAGTGATGGATTTTTTGGAGTCTCTATCTCCTGCAAAATCAGAGTCAACATACCCAACAAGATCAAGTGTATCATATCTTTTCTTAAAATTTAAGCCAATACAAATAGTACCATTTATGTACCTAAGCAAATGTTTTAAGGCATCCCAATGAATTTTCCCAGGGTTAGACATGTATCGACTAAGTAATGAAATTGAATATGCAAGGTCTGGCCTAGTACTTATCATTGAATACATAATTGTTCCAATTACATTTGCATAAGGGACGTTTTCCATTTCTATTATTTCAGAATTGGATGTGGGACACTGTAATTTAGATAGAATAAAGTGTCCAGCCAATGGAACTATAACAGTTTTACAATTTTGCATTCCAAATTTATGAACAACTTTTACCAAATAATCATGCTGATGTATCTTAAGGCTATTGTTGCTTCTATTTCTCTCAATTTTCATTCCTAATATTTTTTTAGCATGGCCTAAGTCCTTCATATCAAAGGCTGTGTTTAACATAGATTTTAACTCCTTAATCTTTGACTTAGATTTGCTAATAAGTAGGATATCATCTACATACAGCAGTAGATAAACAGGAATATCAATGAGCATGAAATAGAAGCAGTTGTCATATTGACTTCTAACAAAACCAACCCCTAGAACAAAATTATCAATTTTTTTGTACCATTGTCTTGGGGCCTGTTTTAAGCCATACAAAGATTTTTAGTAAACAGACATGATCAGATTTTTCAGACACAACATAACTATTGGGCTGAACCATGTAAATGTGTTCATCAAGGTCTCCATGTAAAAATGTAGTTTTAACATCTAACTGTTTAAGTTCTAAATCAAATTGAACTACAACTGCAAGCATCATGCGGATTGTCTTAAATTTAACAACAGGAGAGAAAATTTCAGTATAATCTATCACTTCCCTTTGTGTAAACCCCTTAGCTACTAATCTTGCTTTATATCTAATAGGGTCATTAGGAGACATACTTTCCTTTAATTTGAACAACCACTTACATTGGATCAGTTTTTGCTTTTTGGTCGAGGGACAAGAACCCAAGTTCTGTTGGCCATCAGAGAGGCCATTTCTTCGTCCATGGCTTGCTGCTAATTTTTACTTTCTTTTGAGTTGACAGCCTCCTCATATGAGGAAGGCTCACTGCTCCTCATTTCAATACTTGCCACTAGGGCACAAAACACTAAATCTGAGAAAACATACCTAGCAAGTGGCCTTATAGACCTCCTGCTTCTATCTCGGGCAAGTTGATAGTTACCAAGATTTTGTTGAGGTGAGTCATGATGCTCCACCTCAATCTCAGTTTCATCATTTTGTTCCTCATGATCAGATTCATGATTAGAGGTCTGGTCTAGGTTCGATATAGGTGAAGGATCACCTTCAGGTAGAGGTTCTGGTATAACTGGAGCATTAAGAGGGTTATCATTTATAACTTGGTGCTCCACCTCTATTTAGGTTCCTCCTAAGCGAATAAAATTATCTGTGTGACTATGATGATTGGGTTCATCAGTTTTAGATAATTTGCAAGGGAAAACTGATTCATTGAATATAACATCTCGATTGATGATAATTTTTACACCCTTAGTTCATTCCTGATACCTAACAAAAACACACTTAGTGGATCTAGGTTCCAGTTTGCCTTCTGACTGATGAGCATAAGCTTCACAGCCAAAAATTCTTAAGTAGTTGAAGTTTAATTTCCTTCCAGTCCACTTTTCTTCAGGATATTTAAAATTAAGGGCAGTTGAGGGACTTCTATTTACTAGATGTGAAGCTATTGCTAAGGCCTCTCCCCAAAAGGATTTAGGCAAACCAGATGTGAACAAAAGACACCTCACTTTTTCAAGGAGGGTTCGGTTCATCCTTTCAGCCACCCCATTTTGTTGGGGTGTGTTCCTAACAGTCTTATGCTTATTTATTCCTTGGGAGTTGCAATATTCATCAAACTCTTTATTACAGAATTCTAACCCATTGTCTGTTATAAGAGTTTTGATTTTCCTATCAGCTTGGTTTTCTATTAAGATCTTCCAAGTTTTGAACTTCTCTAATGTTTGATCCTTAGTTTTTAACAGAAAAACCCACACCTTCCTAGTAAAGTCATCAATGATAGAGAGAAAATACCTGTTGCCGCCATGGGTGGGAACCTGGGAAGGTCCCCAAAGATCTGCATGTAAGTACTCAAGGCATGCCTTCACCAGGTGAGTCCCCTTATGGAAACTCATCCTGTGTTGCTTGCCTAGCACACATGGTTCACAAAAACCCAGGGTCTTAGCAGACACTGGACCAAGGTATCCTTGGTTTGACAGTGCCTGCAAACCTTTCAGGCTCATGTGACCAAGCCTCAAGTGCCATAGCTCTGTCTTATCAGTGTTAACATAGCATGCAGAGTTTGATATAACAGAAGAGTGAAAACAACCATTTAAAACATATAAGCCATTTTTCTTTAAACTAGTTAGGATTAACTTCTTTCCTTTAAAAACATTCATAGAACTATTTTTAGTTATGTATGAGAATCCTAACTCATCAAGAGTACCGAGAGAGATTAAATTTCTTTTAAGGCCTGGTATATATCGTACATCAGTGAGTGTTCTTACTTTGTTGTCATATAATTTAAGAGTTATGTCACCTTTACCCTGAACACTACATGAATGGTTGTTTTCCATATATACTATTCCACTTTCTCTGTTATCAAAATTATGAAACCAGTCAATGTTAGGGCACATATGAAAAGAACAGCCAAAGTCCATAATCCATTCATTTTTAACAGTATTAACAGATATATTAAACACCTCAGCTAAACAATGAGAACTACTAGCTGCTACTGTTACATTGCCCCCTTGCTTTTGTTTTTTTAAAAAATCATAACAGTATTTCTTTATATGTCCCTCTTTCCCACAGTGGTAACACTTCCATTTTTGTTTTTGCTTTCCCTTCTTATCTTTCTTTTTTCCCTTATGCCCTGATCCATTAAGTTGTTCAGTATTCACAGTATAATTTCTTTTATCAGCATTTCCTTTTATAAACAGATTATTGCCCATTTTCTTAGATGTGCTAAGTTCTAGTTCTCTAGCCTTTATACCAGAAATAACAAGTTCCATACTAGGGACTATACCAGTATAACGTAAAGCATGCTTCACTACATCATAATCATCAGGTAGAGTGTAACATCCCGTTCGAGCGATAGGAAGGACCGGAACAACTTACCCTGATGGGCCTACACGAATTTCCCAAGGGGGTCACCCATCATTGGATTACCCCAGGTCAAGCACGCTTAACTTGGGAGTTCTTTGCCAACATTCAGCCCAAAAGGTATCCAACTGGTGTTGTTTCCTTTCTTACACTATCCTCGATATATACTAACTTCTCTGGGCTCTCGGGGTATTACATTCTCCCCCCTTTAAGCACATGACGTCCTCGTCATGCGACCTTACAACTAGTCCCAGACCTTTTCCCCTTGGGGGCTGCCATCCTAGAAGCCTGCCAGAAGCCGCTCCTTGTATAGGCCCTCAAGCCTCGACGCCACTCCCCGCCCTCATCGGACTGCCTTCGCCAAGGATCGGCTCTCTTCGGACCGCCTTCGCCAAGGATCGGCTCTGATACCACCTGTAACATCCCGCATCGAGCGATAGGAAGGACCGGAACAACTTACCCTGATGGGCCTACGTGAACTTCCCAGGGGGGTCACCCATCATTGGATTGCCCTAGGTTAAGCACGCTTAACTTGGGAGTTCTTTGCCAACATTCGGCCCAAAAGGTATCCAGCTGGTGTTGTTTCCTTTCTTACACTATTCTCGATATATACTAACTTCTCTGGGCTCTCGAGGTATTACATTCTCCCCCCTTAAGCACATGACGTCCCCGTCATGCGACCTTACAACCGGTCCCAGATCTCTCCCCCCTTGCATGGCCGATGTGGGATTCGCCTAAGGTGCCTACACGCACCCCCCATAGGGGCCTCACGCCCCCTTCGGGACTTAGCCTCCTTGCTAAGGTTTGCCCCACCACCGCGCTCAAAGGCTCGGGGTCGGCTCTGATACCATTTGTAACATCCCGCTCGAGCGATAGGAAGAACCGGAACAACTTACCCTGATGGGCCTACGCGAACTTCCCAGGGGGGTCACCCATCCCTGAATTACCCCAGGTCTAGCACGCTTAACTTGGGAGTTCTTTGCCAACATTCAGCCCAAAAGGTATCCAGCTGGTGTTTTTTCCTTCCTTACACTATCCTCGATATATACTAACTTCTCTAGGCTATTGGGGTATTACATTAAGATAAGTTGTTCCGGATCTTCCTATCGCTCGAACGAGATGTTACATGAGTTTAACAAAATCATGGCTTCACTAGTATCGCCTAAAGCCTGATCAGTACCTCTTAGTAACAAAGTGAGTTTAGTAAATTCATCTATGTTTTCATCCATAGATTTAGAGGTATTCATCTTAAAGTTAAACAACATGCCTTTTAAATAAACCAAATTTGGAGCAGACATAACAGAATATAGAGATTCTAATCTATTCCAAAGATCAAGGGGTAGAGATATACTGTCAACCTTACAGATTACAGAATCATCGAGATGAAGAAATATCAGATTAAATACCTCTTCTCTGATTTCATCAGTTCGAGCCAGCTGCTCAGGTGACCATTTTCGGTCATCTGGCTCAAGTGCTATAAACACTTTGTGATGAGAGAGAAAAACCCTCATCTTCTTTTTCCAACTTCTGAAATCCCCTTTTCCATCGAATGTACCGATTTCAAATCGGGTTGTTGTCATTTTCGTGTTGCACGAAAAATGCCCAAAAAATAAATCCTAGATTACTGACTGAGACCTGCACAGCAAACTCCCGCTGACAGGGTCTCTTCAGTAAACCCTAGAATTTTTAAAACAACACCGACACAGAGAAGAGAAAGGAAACCCTAGATTTCGAAAAAATTGAACACGATTTTGACCCAAAACTTTTGATACGAAACTAGAAGCTCTGATACCACTGTTACGAACAAACAGAGATAGCAAATCTCCACACACACATACTGTCAAAATCGACTCTAATGAAATAAAGACATAAACGAAACAAGAGGCAGAAGATTTATAGTGGTTCACCCCAAAACAGGGGCTACGTCCACTTGAGCTCCGGTGAGAATAACTCACTCCACTAATATATTCAATCCGATTACAATGAAATCGAAACCCAAAACAACCCTGGTTTTCAATACAAAAACGCTCAGAATCACTAACAGATTAAGAGCTTACATTCGATCAAAACAAGAAACTAGAGAACACGAAAGGGAGGACGAATTGTACAGCATTTACAGAGAGAGAGAGAGAGAGAGAGAGAGAGAGAGAGAGAGAGAGAGAGAGAGAGAATGAAGAAACACTAAAATGACAGCCACCTCGGCACCCCTTCTTTTCTTCCGTCTTTTTCCCTTCTACGAATCATCAATCTCGAGGCGTGATAAATAAGGCGATTGAATGGCTGGGATTGCTCTCAATAAAGCAACACAGACGGCCTGGATAAGATTGTGCAAAAGGAACGACTACAGGCAACACGACAAAAAGCCAGAAAACCAAGGGTTTGGGCTGGCCCAAAGGTGGCTGCATATTGGCCCTCCAGCAGCCCATGGTTGCCTAATGGCCCCCCAATCCTATGGGCCACATTTGATGATTTACAAAAAATATAACAGAATGAATGGAATCTTATTAGCCCAAAAAAAAAATAAAGAGAAGGAGAACATAAAAGTCTATATCGGAGATATTTTTTTTTTTTTTTTTTTGGTTGGGCGGGAGGGTGGGGGGGGGGGGGGGGGGGGGGGGGGGGTGTTGAGGGTAGGGTAGGTTTGGAATACGTACATATGGAGATCCACTGGGAGGGGACCTTTCATAGTTACATAGAGTCTAGCTCAAGTCTAAAACTCTAGAGAGTATACAATACGACGACATGACACCTACTAAAAACCAAATGCCTAAGACACGAAGAGACCAAATTAGAAAACTACAAACTAAGACACAGCTTGTGTGTTGCTAGGAAGGAACTGAAATTTGAGGTCTACTATTAAGCCAAGTCCGCAAGGGACTTGCACTAAGCTGTGCTCAGGTTCAATACTCTTTCGAGCAAAACTGTGACAATGCCATATACCTAGCTACGACAAACTGAACCAACCACACAAGCACGAAATCAACCAACAAAAATCAAAAGACAAACCACAGAGAATGAGAACAAACAAAGCCCGTGGCATCTTTATGCCAGAGCCCTTAGCATCTTCTTGTTGGAGCCATAAAATAAACTAGCTGAACCTGGTGATAGATAGCAAATTCCAAGAAGAGTAACATGAGACCTTCAAATGATGGTCATCATTACGAGAAAAAGACACGTGGGATTTGGACCAAAACACTTAATAAACTGCAAA
The DNA here is from genome assembly GCF_014633365.1 of Diospyros lotus. Taxonomy (NCBI): domain Eukaryota; kingdom Viridiplantae; phylum Streptophyta; class Magnoliopsida; order Ericales; family Ebenaceae; genus Diospyros; species Diospyros lotus. Next base: position 349,688 of record NW_026267115.1, on the reverse strand, counting down.
AATACAAAAAATCGCAGAAAACAAAACACTGAAGGCGATTAGTGATTGAGCTTTGGCTCGCGTCCCAAATTTATGGCTTCAAATGAATACCATCCATAAGAAGCTTTGGGTTGATAAAGGTTAGCACAAGCTTCATTTCATGTACCAGACTGTATACAGTTTATCTGATTTAAAGACTAGAATAAGATGACAGAAGGAAGTAGGAAAAGTATATATCAAGTAAGATCACAGTCCTGTATCGTTACATACCCAATTGCAGTTTATTGTAAAAATGAGTACGTAGACCCACATAAGGGGAAACAACTGCTTACCATCATTTATAGAATTATTGACCATGCAGTATAAACAAAAGACATCTGCAAACTAGGCTAAAGAGAAATAATATATTGTTTGAAATTCCACCAATTACCTGCTTACATCACCTTTGTCCCAAACATGTTACGCTTTGGTCTTTGTTTAACCTTCATCTTCCTACCTCCTCTAGATGATCACTTTCTCATCCCCAAGTTCGCAATTTGGATCGACCTTCTTAGAAACCCCAAAAAATTGTTTTTACGTTTGAGAATCCCTACAAGAGTTAATGTTCAAGGCCTTTCCCAATGGCCGAACCACTACATAAACTTCTTTTGTTGGGATGAGGGTGAGGCTGGTGTTTGATCTGATAAGCCTATAGGAATATTCTTCATGGAGAGACTAGACCAATCTGCGTACTCGGGTTGCTCTGCTGGCCAGTTTTCAAAGAGATGGCGCAAAGAGCATCGCTCCTGGGATTCAAGGTCACTGAAGTCATTGAAATAATCCTTGAGATTCATGTCAGTGTCATTCTCAGCAAACTTTGAGAGAATTGGTTTGTCAAAGTTTTGACTAGAGGATGGAAACCCTAAACCCATGGTAGTGGCGGGAGATGTGACAAGGTGGCCTGGTGGATCTTTCACTCTAATGCATACATTAAACGGGAAACAAATAAAAATGAGAAAAAGCATTATGTTAGAAATATGTATGTAGTTTACATGTTAGCAATAATGATGAACATATGAATATCTTGAAGTGGATAGTGAGAGAGTAGACTAATGAAAGGAAGTATAGGGTCCTTACTTGTTAACTTAGATTCCTACACCAAGGCCCTCAGCATCAGATGGGAAGTTGATGGACTGATATTGGGCAGTGGCAACACCACCACAAGGGGTCGATATAGATGCAGATCCACCAACATGAGCTGCCTCCTCTGGAGCAGATTCGTAGACCTTAATAGCCTCTCCTTCCACATGCTTTCCTGAGTAGAGGCGATGCTTATATATATGACTTTCACAATATTTTTTGTTTGGAATTGCAGTTTTTGAGCATCGCCATTTATTCTCATATGCCCACTGGCATCTATCAAGCGTAGGAGAACTGTCACCCGATGCTCCTAGTTGAAAATTATTGCTTCCCACTTCATTTGAAAACCAAAACAAAATATCATAAATCAACTAATTAAACCATGCATGGGAGATTAAAGCTGAAGAGAAACCATAGTCATTCTAAAATGAGGGGAGTCACAAGGAAGAAAAATAATCCAAACCTGCATTGGTAGCATCGGATCTAGGAAAACCAATTAATTGATTTGGGTTGAGGGAAGCACTTAGCGCCATGAGCAAATCGGATGGAATAGGTGAATTTTCATTGATGCACTTATATATCTTTATCTGTTGCTCTAGCTCAACCAACTGAGCACGAGTAAATGGACATGGAGTTCCCATCATGTTAGGAGTTCCCATGGCAGCATTTATGCCTCCACAATGATAGCCTGAAAGGTGAATAAGAATGAAAATTGGTAAATGTTTCTGAGTTATTTAATAAATTAATATTAATATTTTTAATTTTTATAAAACTAGTATCAGTTTTGTAATTTTTTTTAACTAAATTAGTATCAAATAATATCTAAGTTTAAGTGAAGAAAAACCTGCTAGTGAAATTAGCGAGTTTGCCTTTGTACAAGACTTGCGAGTCTCTTGGCTCTAGCTTGGATAACATTCAATACTATCTTAATAAAAATATCAAATTTGAAGCAAGTTGGGTTCTAAATTAAAAAAATATTAATTTGTTTAAAAAAACCTGAGATTTTTGGCAATAATGTATATATTGTTAATATTTAAAAATTAGATAGAAAATGTAAGATCTAAAAACACAAGTGAGATAGAATACTAGCATGCTTTACTAGGAACATAATGGTACATACATAGATGGAAAATAAGGGAAGGAAATTAAAAAATATATATAATGAATATGTAAGAAGAAAGAGTGAAAGAAAATAATTTTTTCCATTTGTTTGTCCTATTAGTCCTCTATATGTTCTGCCATGTTATCCACATCCTTTCAAATTGATGAAATCAAAACTAAAAGGTTTTTTTTATCAAAAGTAATTAAAACCCTTAAAAAATTATTGTTTACTTATTGACAAAAGTAAAGAAGAAAGTTTACTTCTTGACAAAAGTAATTAAAACCCTTAAAAAAATTATTGTTTTGTTGAGTGGGAAGATGCTTACATTACCTGTATTTTTATCAAAGGGGCTTTGTGTGACATACATAGAGTTGATTGGGTTTTGGTGTATTGCAATCGAGGCTCTAGAATCACCAGTCCTGACTATTTTAAAACTTCTATTGTCTTCTTCTACTTTGGACCTAGATCTCCCCTCAATCTGAAACGGATATTCACTGTTGTTTCGTACATCGACGGTCTCCAATTGTGAAGCAACCTGAGAAATAAAGGCTACATCGAATGGACTAGTTGAGCTATCCAAACCCATTGATCCAAAATCTATATTAACATATCTACAAAAAGAATAGACAGAATAGAAAGATAGAAATAAAAGAGGGAAATCAAAGAGGCATAGTTTGAAGGCGAGTAACAGGGCAATTTATACAACTCAATTAAAAGAACCTCCCAATTTAGGACTAGTTGTTTGAACTTATCCAATATGATTATATAACAAATATAAGACCCATTAAATTACAAATTTTGCTTGATTTAATTGTCAATTTTATTCATTTCCATTTTATCTTGAAATAATATATATACCATAATATACCATATTGTGCATTTTACCCTTGGATTATCTGCTGCCTCTCCTCTTTTTTGCTTTCACTATTTCTCCTTTTTACTTTTTTGCTAAGACAACTATTTCTCTTTTAAAGTACGTGTATTTATAAATTTTATTTTAGGAAAAAATATCTTCTTTTATATAATATATATATTTTTTTAAAATACAGATATAAACTAAAACAAGAAAAATATATATTCATATAAAATAAATATATTGCAATGGGGGCTATAGAATCACTCGTTTTGGCTACTTTGAAACTTCGATTGTCCTCTGTTCTAAACGAAGATCTCTGGTTAATTTGAAACTGATTCCCACTGTTGCTTTGTATATCAGTGGCCTTTGGTTGTGAAGCAGTCTGAGAACTAGAGCCTGAACGGAATGAACTTGTTGAGTTATAATGGTACACATATAGATGGAAAATGAGGGAAAGAGATTTTAAAAAATTCAATAAATATATATAACAATAAATTGTGAAATAAAATATTTTTTTTTCATTTGTTAGTCCTATCAGTCCTCTATATGTTTCCAGTTTATCCACTTTATTTCAATTTAATGAAATCAAAATTAAAATATTTTTATATGTATAACATACATTTTTCAATTATCAATCAATCACATATCAAACACAACAAATTGAAAGGTGAAATTACAAATCAGTGAAATTCAAAGAAATTAACATCTATAAAAGAGAACTAAATAAAACCTAAAGAAGATAAAAGAAGAAAGTTTATTTCAAGACAAAACTAAATAAAACCCTAAAAAACTCTTATTTTGTTGAGTGGAAAGATGTTTCACATTACCCGCATTACTATCAAAAGGGATTTGTGCATTTGAGTAAGAAGAGTTGACCAGGTTTTGGTGTATTGTAATCGGGGCTCTAGAATCACAAGTTTTGGCTACTTTAAAACTCATATTGTCCTTTGCTCTTGACTCAAATCTCCCATCAATTTGAAACAGATATCTATTGTTGCTCTGTAGATTAGTAGCCTTTGGTTGTGAAGTGGCATGAGAAATAGAGGTTGAATCGAATGGATAAATGGAGCTATCTAAACCCATGACCCAAAATCTATTATAGTTAACAAATTTGTGAAGATAATGGAAGGAAGAGAAAGATGACTATAAAAGAGGGGAATCGAAGAGGGCATACTTTGAGGGCAACCAGTAGGGGGGATTTATACAAGTCGATTAAAGGAGATGTCCCAATTCAAGACCATTTATTTGAACTTACCAAATATTATTATATAACGTATATAATGGTCATTAAAATTACAAATTTCGCCTGACTTAATTTTCAAAATTTCCTTCTTTAATTGACTTTTGTTTTATCTTGAATAATATATTATAATATTCTATAAATTACATTTGAATATTGAGATTTCAAATGATTTTATTTTAAATTCTATTATTTAAAATAATCGCAGTTTGAATTCTATCTCTCGAAATGACAGTAATAAAGATGTTGTTTCAATTTTTTTTTTTTTTGGCTCATATGATTTTATTCTAATGAAAATTCTTCTATTTCAAATTTAGTATGAATTTAGACCAAAATTCAATTGCTTCCAACAATTATATATGGAAATAATGAATTTAGAATTTCAAATATGATCAAATGACAAATGATAGGGTCTAATGATTCTATTCAAACGTAACCTTATAAAATGAACAAACCAAAAATGAAACTAGCTTTGGTTTTTGTTTCAAGTATATTGCTTTGACCACCCCGGTGATTTGGCCTAATTTGGTCTAATGATTCTATTTCTCCTTTTTGCTTTTTTTGCTAAGACACTGTTCTCTTTTAAACTAAATGTATTTATAAATTTTTTTAGATAAAATATATCTTCTGTTACATAATATATTTGATATTTTTAAAATATAAATATCAACTAAAAATATGAAAATATATTTAGCATATAAAATAAATATACATTCAGATCATGAAAAAGAAATAAGTAAATAATTTTATAAAAAATATACTTAAACATATAATTAAAGATATTTTCAAACATATACATATAAAGACATATGTAAGTAATAAAAAAGTCGAAGTGTCAAATTGACTATTGTATCTTAAAAAGGGCCAAATAAACAATTGTAGTTTTGGAAATTAGGCCATGTTAACCATTATGGTTGACTATATATTGGATGATGACGTCAAATTCACTACTTTACTTAATTTAAAAATGGTCAAATAAATCATTGTATTTTTAAATTTGAGTCACTTTAGCCATTATGGTATATATATGTTGTCTCGATGTCGTTGAACTATATTTTAATTCCATTAAAAGTGTTAAAATTTCCCTAATCAATTCGTAATTCAAAAGTACACTCAAAATCATCCACATTCCAAATGTTTGTGATCAAGGGTTAATTGCATTGTGAGTTGAATGAGGGAGCATGAGGGAGATAAGAGTGACTATTTTGATTCTTTAGAAGGAGCAAGGACAAAAAGACTAAATCAAGATTCGAAGAATACCGCGCAACTTCAATCGCCTTACAACAATAACCCTAGATTGCATCATGTTTGTTTGGAATGTAATTTTTAAATTAGGGTTTAATTGGGGGGTATTGTTAACCCTATTAAGGGTATTAAATGTTGTCCATGGTGTCAAGATGACATTTATCACAATGGTTAATATAATCCTTAGATGTGAAAATATAGTAGCTTATTTAGCTATTTTAAAGTATGGTGGCAGATTCGGTACTGTCGTCAAATGACATCTATCATAATGGTTAATATGGTCTGATTTGAAAGAGTAGGGGAGTTTATTTGACTTTTTTTTTTTTAGCTAACTAGGCATTTTGCTCTTGAAAAAAACATTTGTCAACCAGAGATCCAAAGAGAGAAAAAGACAAAGAGAAAGTAAGTTGGTGAGAGTTTCAATGGTGAACCACAAATGGGGTTCTATGAATCATGCGTCATAACATCCTTTCTTTGCTGTGTTAGTTAGGGTCGTGATGGGTTTCTCTTATGGTTAGGGATTGGAGAGGAGAAGAGAGGGTAGAGAGTAAATAGAAAGCATGGGTTCATCTATGGCTACATTGGGGTTCTTTGACAGTTAGGGCTTCGATTTGATTTAGGGTTAGGATGAAATTTAGTTGTATGTTTGCAAAGAATGGGGAAATGACAAGAAGGAAGAGAGAACTGGAAGAAACTTACAATCATGGTGATTAAGGAGTGGTTGAGAAGCTAAGAAAAGCGAACAAGATATTCTCTAAAGAGACCCCAAGGCGAAGTTCTCTCACCCACAACTCTTATTTCGTGGTTTTCATGTTACATGAGAAATCAATTTTGAAAATGTACTTTGTGTTGACTTTTTATTTATGTCTATCATCACGTATGTCCATCTTATTTTGCTCTATGTTGTTTGGAGCTCAAATGACATGCTCAGGACCACCCAAGAGACGCTTCTAGCACCGTTTGAAAAGCTCTTGGAAGAAGGTTAATACAATCACAAGTGGTATTGTGGTGTAGAAACTTATATTTTCCTTGTTGTTCAAGCCTAAGATAATATGGTTGGGGATCTTGCAAGAGGCGTTTTTGGCACCAGTTGAGAAAGCTCTTGGAAGGAGGCTAATACAGTTACAAGTGGTATCGTGGAATGGAAACTTGCATTTTTTTATGCACCCATTTGATATGAATGCTTTATTTTTAGGGGTTTTTCTCTTAGAAGAATCATCTTTTAACTTGGGTTCATCTCTTGGAATACTCAAATGTTCTAGGCAAGGCAAGTGTGGTTGAAGGGGAAAGAAATTCTTGAAGCATAGGTTTTGGGAAGTTTTGTTATTTTTGTGGCATGTAGCATTTATAGTTGCTATATATATATATATGTCTTTATATGATGCACTAGAATATATAGGTTTTACTTTGGTGATATCAAATATATTAAAAATGTCAAACCCCGTTGTATGAACTCAATATTCATTTAAAGTTTGTTATTTTATTTTGACAGTTGTATGAACTCAATATTCATTTAAAGTTTGTTATTTTATTTTGACAGAAATAGGCGCTTTTTATGTTCACTTATGACTAGCAAATTTACTCTAAATATCTGAAGATTTTTGTGTAGGACTTCAAAAAGTTTATCTTTTTCCTTTAAATTTGTTATTTTAGAATGATTCAAAATTTAAACTTCTTAATATGAGTTATAACATAAATTGGGTTAAATTTGTTAAAATAAGTGCACTCCCAAAGACCCTGGCTTGATAACTAAACTAAACACAAGAGTTTCAAAGGAAATGCGAGGCTACTAGAAGTAAATCTGCCTAAGCATCATTTAAGAGAATAATATATATTTAGTGAATTTGGAATAAATAATGAACCTGAATGGTTAAGAAAAATGAAAGATTTAAAAATAAGATATAAATAATAAGAGTTACAGATGCAGTTATGAAAATTCATATCGTTCAGTTACTGTTAAGGATATAAAACTATGGTTAAAGTTATTGTTATCTTAAAAATAGTAACAAACCACCCCATCCCTAGTTTCACATTTGTTAAGTTTAGATTTTATCTGGATCACATAAATGAAGATGCCATTGCAATTTTTTGTTTTTACTAACCTTAATCTAGGTTTGTTATAGAGAGAACGGAGAGGGAAGTTTGGAGAAGAAGAACTTTCCTCACCTTTTTATGGTGTTTTCAAATACAGGTTTCTGCTAGGATATTTATATATATATATATTTATATTGATTTTAAAACATAGTTAGATATGATATGGGAAGGGTTTTCATCTTTAGATATATATTGTTCAATACCTTCTTTGATTCAATCAGGGAATGGATCAAAATTGTTGATAAATAAGGAAAGATACACCTTTATTTCCACCAAAGAATATCTGTTGCCCCTGCATCGGCTGAGGAAGAAGAACTCGTGATTGTCAGTGCACACAACATTGGTCTGATGCTATTTTATCATGGTATGTCTATGTTAAATTAAGCATAAATATATTTAAAGGTAAAAAGGAAAAAGAAAAATTCTATGTATTGTTACAAAAATATTTACAAACTATGTATTTGATCCTATCTAGTTTGCTATATTTTCAATAAAAAGTATTTTCTCATAAGGATTAAGTATGAGTTTCCTTTCCTTCACGTGAGTTGTTTTTATTTTCGATGCATGTTATTTCTTTTTTTCTTTTTTGGGTAATCATCTATACGAGTTATTTTTCATTATTGACATAATCGTATTCATTGAGCATTTGAACTTGGGAATGGAAGGTGAAATTTGATAAATTTTGCATATTTAATTACCATTATTTTGAAATTAGATGTGAGACCTAAGTATAAATTGTGTCAAGACTAAAAATAATAAATGTCCTTAACAAAAAAATAAAAAAATGACATAGCATGTAGTGTGCGTGTGAAAAAAACACACTAAAATAAAATCTTTGAAAAAACAAACTTCAATGGTCAAACCTTGACTTTTAAAAAGACGCAGAAACAAGACTATTTTGTTAAGAAGACCGAAATAGCTTGCTGAAATTTGTATTGAGAAAAACTTAATTACAAACTATAGGTTCTAAGCATATTTATAGTGTTTGGCTAATGAAAATCTATCTAATACTTGTAAATAAAATTCAACTAGAATCCTAATCGAAATAAATCCTAAGTAAAATTCAACTAGAATTCTAATAGAAATAAATTCTAATCAAATATGAAGTATAATCTTAAATCAAGTAGAACCCTAAAACTTATGAAGTATTAAAATATTATTCTGGTGCTACTGTTCTCTGGCGTAGTCGAGTCGAGCTTGGACCAGGTCTTGATCAGTGACTGCATAAAAAAAAAAAAAAAAACACTAATCTAACTAGAATCTTTGTGACATGTCCACATGCATCAAATTATATTGAAAACTTGTACCTGACGTAGTTTGTTGGATTTAAAGACTAGATTAAGATGATAGATGAAAATAGATAAAGTAACACAAGTAAGATCATAGTGTTGGACCATAATATCCGCAATTGCACTTTACTAAGATACATAAATATTTAGACCCACATGAGGGAGAAACAACTGCTTATAATCATTTATAGAAACATTGACCATATAACATAGACAAAAACATCTACAAACAAGGGTTGCGCTTTGTCATTTCATCTTCCTAAGTTCACTCTCTCATCCCTAAGTTCACAATTTAATTGAGCTTCTTGTTGTTAGTTGTTGCATTCCTTCACCAACTCTTATTAGAAAGCCAACACAGTTCTGCTCATGTTTTAGAATTTCAAGAAGAGTTCAACCTCAAGACCTCGCCCAATAAGTGCTAGCTAGAGAGGCTTCTCTTGCTGGGATGAGGATGAGGTTGACGTTCGATTCAATGAGGATGTGGGAATATTGTTCATCGAGTGTTTAGACCAATCTGCATACTTGGGCTACTCCATTGGCCAGTTGTCAAAGAGATGGCGCAACAAGTATTGTTTTTGTTAAATCCACTGTACTTGGGGGTGATTAATGATTTTTTTTAAGTAAAAGAGAGATATATATATATATATAACTAAAATGTTTGTACAAAACACAATCTAGGACATACCTTAGAGAACACACTCACATAAGCAGAAACAGATACTCAAGATCCACACACGACATGATCAAAACAACATAAAGGGAGGAACATGAAATAGAAAAAGTAATAACTCCAATTTGAAGTCAAAGTTAAGTTGGAACACAAAGTTAAGTCTTTTGGATGTTCAAATTCCTAAGGTTTCAGTTTTGCTTTCTCAAGTTTTTGTTTTATTATTTGAATGAATGGAATCTTATTAGCCCACAAAAAGAAGGGAAAAAAAAAATAAAGAGAAGGAGAACATAAAAGTTTATGTCGGAGCAATGATTTGTTTTTTTTTTTGGTTGGGGGGTGGGGGGGTGTTGTTGAGGGTAGGGTAGGTTTGGAATACGTACATATGGAGATCCACTGGGAGGGGACCTTTCATGGTTACATAGAGTCTAGCTCAAGTCTAATACTCTAGAGAGTATACAATACGACGACATGACACCTACTAAAAACCAAATGCCTAAGACACGAAGAGACCAAATTAGAAAACTACAAACTAGGACACAACTTGTGTGTTGCTAGGAAGGAACTGAAATTTGAGGTCTACTATTAAGCCAAGTTCGCAAGGGACTTGCACTAAGCTATGCTCAGGTTCAATACTCTTTCGAGCAAAACTGCGACAGTGCCATATACCTAGCTACGACAAACTGAACCAACCAAACAAGCAAGAAATCAACCAACAAAAATCAAAAGACAAACCACACAGAATGAGAACAAACAAAGCCCGTGGCATCTTTATGCCAGAGCCCTTAGCATCTTCTTGTTGAAACCATAAAACTAGCTGAACCTGGTGATAGATAGCAAATTCCAAGAAGAGTAACAGGAGACCTTCCAATGATGGTCATCATTACGAGAAAAAGACACGTGGGATTTGGACCAAAACACTTAATAAACTGCAAAAATGCAAAAAATCGCAGAAAACAAAACACTGAAGGCGATTAGTGATTGAGCTTTGGCTGGCGTCCCAAATTTATGGCTTCAAATGAATACCATCCATAAGAAGCTTTGGGTTGAAAAAGGCTAGCACAAGCTTCATTTCATGTACCAGACTGTATACAGTTTATCTGATTTAAGGACTAGAATAAGATGATAGAAGGAAGTAGGAAAAGTATCAAGTAAGATCACAGTCCTGTATCGTTACATACCCAATTGCAGTTTATTGTAAAAATGAGTATGTAGACCCACATAAGGGGAAACAACTGCTTACCATCATTTATAGAATTATTGACCATGCAGTATAAACAAAAGACATCTGCAAACTAGGCTAAAGAGAAATAATATATTGTTTGAAATTCCACCAATTACCTGCTTACATCACCTCTGTCCCAAACAACTTGTTACGCTTTGGTCTTTGTTTAACCTTCGTCTTCCTACCTCCGCTAGATGATCACTTTCTCATCCCCAAGTTCGCAATTTGGATCGACCTTCTTATTTTTAGTTGTTGCAATGCTTCACCAACGCTTAGAAACCCCACAAAATTGTTTTAACGTTTGAGAATCCCTACAAGAGTTAATCTTCAAGGCCTTTCCCAATGGCCCAACCACTACATAAGCTTCTTTTGTTGGGATGAGGGTGAGGCTGGTGTTTGATCTGATAAGCCTATAGGAATATTCTTCATGGAGAGATTAGACCAATCTGCGTACTCGGGTTGCTCTGCTGGCCAGTTTTCAAAGAGATGGCGCAAAGAGCATCGCTCCTGGGATTCAAGGTCACTGAAGTCATTGAAATAATCCTTGAGATTCATGTCAGTGTCATCCTCAGCAAACTTTGAGAGAAGAGGTTTGTCAAAGTTTTGACTAGAGGATGGAAACCCTAAACCCATGCTAGTGGCTGGAGATGTGACAAGGTGGCCTGGTGGATCTTTCACTCTAATGCATACATTAAACGGGAAACAAATGAAAATGAGAAAAAGCATTATGTTAGAAATGTGTATGTAGTTAACATTTTAGCAATAATGGTGAACATATGAATATCTTGAAGTGGATAGTGAGAGAGTAGACTAATGAAAGGAAGTATAGGGTCCTTACTTGTTAACGCATATTCCTACACCAAGGCCCTCAGCATCAGATGGGAAGTTGATGGACTGATATTGGGCAGTGGCAACACCACCACAAGGGGTCGATATAGATGAAGATCCACCAACAAGAGCTGCCTCCTCTGGAGCAGATTCGTAGACCTTAATAGTCTCTTCTTCCACATGCTTTCCTGAGTAGAGGCGATGCTTATATATATGACTTTCACAATATTTTTTGTTTGGAATTGCAGTTTTTGAGCATCGCCATTTATTTTCATATGCCCAGTGGCATCTATCAAGCTTAGGAGAATTGTCACCCGATGCTCCTAGTTGAAAATTATTGCTTCCCACTTCATTTGAAAACCAAAACAAAATATCATAAATCAACTAATTATTAAACCATGCATGGGAGATTAAAGCTGAAGAGAAACCATAGTCATTCTAAAATGAGGGGAGTCACAAGGAAGAAAAATAATCCAAACCTGCATTGGTAGCATCGGATCTAGGAAAACCAATGAATTGATTTGGGTTGAGGGAAGTACTTAGCGCCATGAGCAAATCGGATGGAATAGGTGAATTTTCATTGATGCACTTATATATCCTTATCTGTTGCTCTAGCTCAACCAACTGAGCACGAGTAAATGGACATGGAGTTCCCATCATGTTAGGAGTTCCCATGGCAGCATTTATGCCTCCACAATGATAGCCTGAAAGGTGAAATAAGAATGGAAATTGGTAAAGGTTTTTGAGTTATTGAATAAATTAATATTAAAATTTTAATTTTTATACAACTAGCATCAGCATCAGTTTTGTAATTTTTTTTTTTTACTAAAATAGTATCAAATAATATCTGAGCTTCAGTCAAGAAAAACCCGCTAGCGAAATTAGCGAGTTTGCCTTTGCACAAGACTTGCGAGTCTCTTGGCTTTAGCTTGGATAACATTCAATACTATCTTAATAAAAACATCAAATTTGAAGCTAGTTGGGTTTTAATCGAAAAAAAAAAAAGTTAATTTGACAAAAAAAAACACATGTGAAAGAAAATATTTTTTGAAACTAGTATATGTTGTAAATATTTAGAAATTAGATGCAAAATATAAAATCTAAAAACACAAGTGAGATAGAATACTAGAATGCTAGCTTTACTAGGAATATAATGATACACACATATAGATGGAAAATAAGGGAAAGAAATTAAAAAATATAATAAATATATAAGAAGAAAGAGTGAAAGAAAATATTTTTTTTCCATTTGTTAGTCCTATTAGTCTTCTATATGTTTTGCCATGTTATCCACATTTTTTCAAATTGATGAATAGGGTCCGAAATAAGAGTGAGAAATGTAGAAATGGACTAACTTCTAAAAAATAAGTATAAATATGGTCCAAAACGAGAGTGGGAAACATTTTGAAAACGTTTTAGAATTAGGAAAACGGCTCCTATGATGCGTTTCCTACAACATAGATCAATACTAAAAGCTTTTTTTTATCAATATAATATACATTTTTCAATCATCAATCAATCACATATATATCAAATGCAAGCAATTAAAACATCAAATTAAAAATCAGTAATACTCAAAGATATTGAGATCTTTAATTAAAAGAGAATAAAATAAAACCCAAAAAAGATACAAGAAGAAAGTTTACTTATTGACAAAAGCAATTAAAACCCTTAAAAAAATTATTGTTTTGTTGAGTGGGAAGATGTTTACATTACCTGTATTATTATCAAAGGGGCTTTGTGTGACATACATAGAGTTGATTGGGTTTTGGTGTATTGCAGTCGAGGCTCTAGAATCACTAGTTTTGGCTATTTTAAAACTTCTATTGTCTTCTTCTGCTTTGGACCTAGATCTCCCCTCAATCTGAAACGGATATTCACTGTTGCTTTGTACATCGACAGTCTCCAATTGTGAAGCAACCTGAGAAATAAAGGCTGCATCGAATGGACTAGTTGAGCTATCCAAACCCATTGATCCAAAATCTATTATATTAACATATCTATAAAAAGAAATAGACAGAATAGAAGGATAGAAATAACAGAAGGAAATCAAAGAGGCATAGTTTGAAAGCTAGTTGGGCAATTTATTCAACTCAATTAAAAGAACCTCCCAATTTAGGACTATTTGTTTGAACTTATCAAATATGATTATATAACAAATATAAGACCCATTAAATTACAAATTTTGCTTGATTTAATTGTCAATTTTATTCATTGCCATTTTATCTTGAAATAGTATATATACCATAATATCCCATATTTTGCATTTTACCCTTGGATTATTTGCTCGCCTCCTCTTTTTTGCTTTCACTATTTCTCCTTTTTACTTTTTTTACTAAGACAACTATTTCTTTTTTAAAGTAAATTCATTTATAAATTTTATTTTAGGAAAATATATCTTCTGTTATATAATATATAGAGTTTTTTAAAATACAGATATAAACTAAAACAAGAAAAATATATATTCATATAAAATAAATATATTGCGATAAGGGCTCTAGAATCACTAGTTTTGGCTACTTTGAAACTTCGATTGTCCTCTATTCTGAACGAAGATCTCTGATTAATTTGAGTCTGATTCTCGCAGTTGCTTTGTATATCAATGGCCTTTGGTTTTGAAGCAGGTTGAGAACTAGAGCCTGTACGGAATGAACTTATTGAGTTATAATGGTACACATATAGATGGAAAAATAAGGGAAAGATATTTAAAAAATACAATAAATATATAACAATAAACAGTGAAATAAAATATATTTTTTTCATTTGTTAGTCCTATCAGTCCTCTATATGTTTCCATTTTATCTACTTTATTTCAAATTAATGAAATCAAAACTAAAATATTTTTATATGTATAACATACATTTTTCAATTATCAATCAATCACATATCAAACACAACAAATTGAAAGGTGAAATTACAAATCAGTGAAATTCAAAGAAGTTAACATCTATAAAAGAGAACTAAATAAAACCTAAAGAAGATAAATGAAGAAAGTTTATTTCAAGACAAAACTAAATAAAACCCTAAAAAACTCTTTTTTTGCTAATTGGAAAGATGTTTCACATTACCTGCATTCCTATCAAAAGGAATTTGTGCATTTGAGTAAGAAGAGTTGACCAGGTTTTGGTGCATTGTAATCGGGGCTCTAGAATCACAAGTTTTGGCTATTTTAAAACTCATGTTGTCCTTTGCTCTGGACTCAAATCTCTCATCAATTTGAAACAGATATCTATTGTTGCTCCGTAGATTAGTAGCCTCTGGTTGTGAAGTCGCTTGAGAAATAGAGGCTGCATCAAATGGATAAATGGAGCTATCTAAACCCATGACCCAAAATCTATTATAGCTAACAAATCTGTGAAGATAATGGAAGGAAGAGAAAGATGAAAATAAAATAGGGGAATCGAAGAGGGCATACTTTGAGGGCAACTAGTAGGGGGGATTTATACAAGTCGACTAAAGGACCAATTCAAGACCATTTATTTGAACTTACCAAATATGATTATATAATGTATATAATGGCCATTAAAATTACAAATTTCGCCTGACTTAATTTTCAAAATTTCCTTCTTTAATTGACTTTTGTTTTATCTTGAATTATATATTATAATATTCCATAGATTACATTAGAATATTGAGATTTCAAACGATTTTATTTTAAATTTTATTATTTAAAATAATCGCAGTTTGAATTCTATCTCTCGAAATAATAGTAACAAAGATGTTATTTCGAATTGTTTTATTTTTTTGGCTCATGTGATTTTATTCAAACGTAAATTCTTCTATTTCAAATTTAGTATCAATTTAGACCAAAATTCAATTGCTTCCAACAATTATATATGGAAATAATGAATTTAGAATTTCAAATATGATCAAATGACAAATGATAGCGTCTAATGATTCTATTCAAACGTACCATTATAAAATGAACAAACCAAAAATGAAACTGGCTAAGGTTTTTGTTTCAAGTAGATTGCTTTGATCACCCTGGTGATTTGGCCTAATTTGGTCTAATGATTCTATTTCTCCTTTTTGCTTTTTTTGCTAAGACACAGTTCTCTTTTAAACTAAATGTATTTATAATATTTTTTAGTTAAAATATATCTTCTGTTACATAATATATTTGATATTTTTGAAATATAAATAACAACTAAAAATATGAAAATATATTTAGCATATAAAATAAATATTCATTCAGATCATGACAAAAATAAGTAAATAAATTTTATAAAAAATAAATTTAAACATATAATTAATGATATTTTCAAACATATACATATAAAGACATATGTAAGTAATAAAAAAGTCGAAGTGTCAAATTGACTATTATATCTTAAGGCCAAATAAACAATTGTAGTTTTAGAAATTAGGCCATGTTAACCATTATGGTTGACTATATTTGGATGATGACGTCAAATTCACTACTTTACTTAATTTAAAAATGGTCAAATAAATCATTGTATATCTAAATTTGAATTACTTTTGTAATACCCCGAGAGTCCAGAGAAAAGTAGTATATATCGAGAATAAGTAAGGAATGAAATAATACCAACTGGATACCTTTTGGACTAAATATAGGCAAAGAACTCATGGCTTAAGCGTGCTTGAGTTGGGGAATTTCAAGGATGGGTGACTTCAGGGAAGTTCGCGTAGGCCTATCAGGGTAAGTTGTTCTGATCTTTCCTATCGCTCGATGCGGGATGTTACAGGTGGTATCAGAATCGACCCCCAAACCTCTGAGCACTGTGGTGGGACAAACCTTAGCGAGGACGCTGAGTCCCTAAGGAGGGGTGCAAGTAGGCACCTTAGGCAAATTTGACATCGGCTGTGCAAATGGGGGAGATTTGGGACTAGTTGTAGGATCGCATGACGATGACGTCATGTGCCCAAGGGGGGAGAATGTAATACCCCGAGAGCTCAAAGAAGAGTAGTATATATCGAGGATAAGTAAGGAATGAAACAACACCAACTGGATACCTTTTGGGCTGAATGTAGACAAAGAACTCTCGGGTTAAACGTGCTTGAGATGGGGAAGTTCAAGGATGGGTGACTCCCTAGGAAGTTCGCGTAGGCCTATCAAGGTAAGTTATTTCGGTTTTTCCTATCACTCGATGCGGAATGTTACAATTTTAGCCATTATGGTATATATATGTTGTCTTGATGTCGTTGGACTACATTTTAATTCCATTAAAAGTGTTAAAATTTCCCTAATCAATTCGTAATTCAAAATTACACTCAAAATCATGCACATTGCAAATGTTTGTGATCAAGGGTTAATTGCATTGTGAGTTGAATGAGGGAGATAAAGAGTGACTATTTTGATTCTTTAGAAGGAGCAAGGACAAAAAGACTAAATCAAAACTTAAATCAAGATTTGAAGAATACCATGCAGCTGCAATCGCCTTACAACAACAACCTTAGATTGCATCATGTTTGTTTGGAATGTAATTTTTAAATTAGGGTTTAATTGGGGGCTGTTGTTAACCCTATTAATGGTGTAGGTTTTAACCAATCTATTATCTCGGCCAAACACAGATTAAGCACAGTAAACAAAAAAATGAAATATTCCAACCACAACTCACACATACAAACAAAGACACAACGATATACGTGTTCGGATCAATAGATCTTACTCACGGTAGAGGCTCCGCCTCTAGTCAATCCACTAGATCTCAAGTTTTACAATCGGTTACAAGATATCAAACGGAAGTAAAACAATATTGCAGAAATACAACTGAAACAAAAACCAAAAACAAGAACAAGAGTAGATATGTTCTATACCGATCTCGCGATCAAGGATCAGTATCTGTTCTTTCAGTTAACCAATCTCTCACGTTTTAGGCGTTTAAAACAACATAAAGATTAAGCAATAAAGCCACTTACCATACGATCTTACCATGGAAACAACCAACCAACCGATTGAAACAGAAATCAGAACGAAGGATTCACAGGATATGTCTCGTTTCAAGAAATTACCGACTTAGGGTTTCAGAGAAAAGGAAGAATGCAATCTGACGAGATTAGGGCAACTTACCACCCTTATATAACATCATCAGAATAGACGGAAATGGGCTAGGCCAGCAGCAGATGCAACACAGAAATGGATATGGGCTCGGCCCATAAACAACAACCCACATATAACCAATAGCCCACAACAATAACATGCATTACAATTAACAACATATAACAACAATAAATTTGGATAACAATTATATTCAGAAAAAATATAAAAATATATCTGAATATTATGTAACAACTTGCAATTATTTTAAACAATTTTGAATCACACAAAATCAACAAATTCCACCTTGATTCAAGAATGGATTAAGTAGTGGATTAATGACTAGAGACCCCTGCTAGTCTTCCACAGCTATGTTGGAAGAACATTGAGCAAATCTAAGGCCTGTTCAAACTTAGCTACTGGGACTGATTTAGTCAAGATATCCGCTCGATTTATTAGAATAGAAATCTTCTCTACCTTAACCTGCCCTTTAGATATAATATCCCTGACAAAATGAAGACTCACATCTATGTGATTGGTTCTTTCATGAAATGCACTATTCTTTGAGAGATGAATGACACTTTGGGAATTGCATAATACCTTAGGAATCTGGTAACCTAGACTTAATTCTCTAACTATTCCCTGCAACCATATAGCTTCTTTCATAGCTTTTGTTAAGGCAACATATTCTGCCTCAGTGGTTGATAAAGCCACTATATGTTGGAGATTTGATTTCTAACTTATCACATTTCCACCTAAAGTGAAAACATATCCTAATAATGATCTTCTTTTATCCAAATCAGCTGTAAAATCAAAATCACAATAACCCTTAATGCTGCTGGAATTTTCAGCATTTGATTTAAACACTAAACCCTTATATATACCCCTTTAAATACCTAAGAACCCACTTAATAGCTGATCAATGATCCTTAGACGGATTGCACATGAATCTACTTACTAGGCTGACTCCATAGGCTATGTCAAGCCTAGTACCTATCATGTCATACATGAGGCTTCCAACTACATTAGAGTAAGGAACCTTCTTCATATACTCAGCTTCTTCCTTAGGTAAATTTTCTTTTACAACTTGAAGCTTAAAATGAAGAGGAATAGGGGTTGTAACAGGTTTACAGCCTTCCATATCAAACATATTTATCACTTTCTTTAAATAACCAGATTGGGACAAGGTCAAAGTACCTCTTTTCCTATCTCTAGTGATAACTATCCCTAAAATACGCCTGGCTGCTCCTAGGGTTTTCATTTCAAATTCTGATTTTAGGGCTTGAGTCAATCTATCTATTTCTCCATTTTCTTTACATGCTATAAGCATATCATTTACATATATAAGGAGATATATGAAAAGCTTTCCTTTAAGCTGTTTGAAATAGACACAATGGTCAAAGTTACACCTAGTGTAATTTTCTTTGAGCATAAACTTATCAAATCTTATATACCATTGTCTAGGAGATTGCTTTAGACCATAAAGAGACATTTGCAACAAGCAAACCTTATTCTCCTTACCTTTTTCTATGAAACTTATAGGCTGGTACATGTATATCTTCTCTTCTAGGTTTCCATGGAGGAAAGTAGTCTTAACGTCTAATTGCTCAAACTCAAGGTCATGTAAAGCTACTAAGGATAAAACTAACCTTATAGAAGTATGCTTTACTACAGGGAAGAACACTTCATGGTAGTTTATGCCTTCTTTTTCAGAAAAACCCTTAGCTACTACCCTAACCTTAAATCTGGTTGATTCTACACTTGGGATACCTGGCTTTCTTTTAGATATCCATTTACAACCTATAACCTTTTGATCTTTAGGTTTGCTTACAAGAATCCAAGTTTTATTCTTTAAAAGAGATTCCATCTCTTCCTTCATTGCCTTTAACCAATTAGTTCTATATTTACTGGAGCTAGCTTATTGATAACTAAGAGGTTCTTCATGCTCTATTGAGTCTCCAATATTAAGAGCATAGGCAATCATATCAGCATGGGCATACCTAGAAGGAGGTTTAATCTCTATCCTCACCCTATCCCTAGATAGGACATAATCATCCAAGCCTTGAATGATTTCAGCTAAATTTTCATTATCCTCATCCTCAATTTCAGTTTCAGCAAGATCTTGAGAGCTAGGCACTTGAGGACTCTTTTGGCTAGACTCTTCTACCTTATCATTACTACTATCCCTTTCCACCTCAAACTGAAATTTATCAGCTTGGTCTACTTTGTCATTTTCCACCTTATTTGGGGTATAGTATTTTGATTCTTTGAATACTACATCTCGGCTGATAACAGTTTTCTTTTCCTCAATCAACCATAATTTGTATCCTTTTACCCCTTGAGGGTATCATAAGAATACAGCCTTCTTGGCTCTAAGGTCTAACTTCCCTTCTTTCTTATGGACATAAGCAATATATCCAAAAGGTCTAAGGTGGTTTAGAGATGGGATTTTCCCACTCCACAACTGTTCAGGTGTCCTAAATTTTATGGTAGAGGAATGAGATCTATTTATGAGATAACAAGCAGTTGAAACTGTTTCAGCCCAAAATTTATTGGGCAAGTTAGAGTCTTTCAAAAAACATCTAACCTTATTTAGAATAGTTTTATTCATGCGTTCAGCAACTCCATTTTGCTGAGGTGTTTCACTGCAAGTTCTATGCCTTGCAATGCCTACTTGTTTGCAGAAATTTGAGAATTATTGATTATAGAATTCCAGGCCATTATATGTTCTAAGGGTCTTTATTTTCTTGTCTGATTGCAGTTTTGCATAGGTCTTCCACTCCTTAAATTTAGCAAAAGCTTCACTCTTATACTTAAGGAAATATACCCAAACCTTCATAGAATAATCATCTATAAAGGAAAGGAAATATTGGGCACCTGAAAAGGAGCTAGGGACTTGAGGAGATCCCCAAAGATCGGAATGATTATACTCTAGGACATCGTTGGACTTATGAGTTGCAGAAATAAATTGCAACTTGTGAGACTTACCCAAGGCACATGTCTCACAAAAGTCTAAATTATTAATCCTCCTAGGATCTAAGATTCCTTATTTACTTAATTCTAGTAAACCTTTCATTCCTATGTGACCTAGTCTCCTATGCCATAAGACAGTGTCATCAATTTCAGAAGATGAGACTGCAACACTGCCAGAGATAGACTCTCCTTGAAGGACATACAATCCTTGCTTACGGATTCCCTTAAGAACTACGATGGATCCTTTAAACACCTTAAGGACACCATTTTCTGACTTATAAGACCCTCCATTCGAATCTAACATACCTAGGGCAATAAGATTTCTTCTAAGGTTGGGCACAAATCTCACATTATCTAAAGTCCTATATGCTCCATCCCAAATTTTAAACCTAACTGATCCTAAACCAGTTACATTGCAGGATTGATTGTTACCCATTAGGACTTTCCCACCTTCTATATGTTGGAAGTTAAGCAACCAGTCTCTCTTAGGTGTCATGTGAAAAGTACAACCTGAATCTAAAATCCACTCATCACATATGGTATGTTCTGTCATAATTAGGTCTTCTGCACTATCATATCCATCAGATAAATTTGCTACATCTTGATTACTAGAGCTCTCATTTTCTAGATCTTTCTTTCTTTTGTAACAATTCTTTCTTACATGGCCCTCTTTCTTACAATACCAACATGTTCTTGTTTTAAAGGATCCCTTACTTGTTCCTCTTGCTTTAGAGTTTGACCTCGTTTTGTTAGATATAAGGCCTTAAGACCAGTTCTAGTGACACAATAGAGCTTGATCTTGTAATTCTTTAAACCTTATTTAATGGCAAGTTTTATGTTTAATTTAATTTGCAATATGATTTGAATTGAACATATAAATATCCTTTAGTACAATAAGGAGTGGATACCATTATTAATTGTTAAGAATAATCGAGACGGATAATCCACAATACGTTATACTATAAATATGTTCCTAGCCATAGAGTTCCTAACTTGGATAATTAGTAACTCGCAAAGGCCAGCACATCATCTTCCTCATTGTTCGGTATAAGATACCGAAAGAAAAGATTGGTGGGTCTCGTACCACTCTGTATAAGATACAGAAGGAAGACGAGTGGGTGCTCGTTATAGGAACGAGTTCACTGAACGAGACTATTAATATTGAATCACATGGGTTTTATCTCACGGGTCAATGATTCAATATTAACTACGGATTTGCATTAGTCCTTAGACCTGAGATGACATGGATATTTGTGTGTTAGTGCATTAGGATATCATCGATATTATATGGCTGTCCTAATCAGAGATAGCCGTACGTATCTATGTGCCTAGTTCAGTGACACACGAGGTATGTATACATCAGACATGGAATCTATCATCTCGAGATATACGAGGAGGATATCCTATGCGATTCAGTAGTCACTTGACGATAAATCCTTGGCCAAGGTAATATGACGACGGAATTTGGATTCCGTAGAGGTTGTGTTATATTAGTCAAATGTGATTATTGGATTTGGTCATACGACGAGATCGAGAGATTTGACTTGCTAACCGTGATCTCATATCTCGTCGGGATATAGTATGATAGAAGGATTGTATTGCAGGGCACCGTAGTGTAAGGTTCACATTCTCGCTTCACATTAAATTGGGTTATCATGACATATTGCTAGATGTCACTCGTGATTTACGAGAATTAATAACTGATTAATTCTCGTTGTTAATTTAATTGTGAACCCAGAAAGTCTCACCCAATAGAAATCGTTTTAAAAGAAAAAAGGGGGCAAATTTAGTAATTATGGAATTACTAAATTATAAGTGCAATTATTTAAGAAATAAGAACAATTAAATAAGTAATATGATTATTTATTTAATTATTTTGGATTGGGCTTTTTGCTAGCACCTAAAGTCCGGCCCAATTAGCACTTAGGGTTTTAGGGTTTTTTGTCTATAAATATAACATTAAACCTAGAATCTGATCAATCAATTCGTTGGATCAAAAACGAAAATTTTAGAGAAAATTTCCGTGTCCCTTTTTCTCTTAAGTGTATTGAAGTCTTGACGGTTTTAAGTGGACCAACTCGGCATCTCACACGTGGGAGATATCAGGCGGGTTATCAACTACAAAATTAGATTTCGTTTCGAGGTAACTTTTCACTTTTGTGTCTTCGATTTAACCGTAAGATTTGAAAAACGTGATACCAATAAAATCAGATTTTATTTTTCGCTGCGTATGATCAGATCATGTTTTCTAACAGTGGTATCAGAGCCATCATTTTTCAAACTTATGGTTTTGATTTATGTGTTTGTTGGACATCAATTTTGTGTTGTGATTCAAAAATAATTTTGTGAATATATGATATTCGTAAATAAATGTTGCTGGAAAAACAAAACAAAAGTTTTTATTTAAACATATATATGTTTGTTTGCTGGAACGTAATATATGTATGTATATGTATATATATGATATATATATAAATATTTTGCAAATAAAAGAAAGAAAAATAGGGAAGAAGGGAAGGCGAAGCGGCAGATTTCGATCTGCTGCCGCCGTTGATGGTGCTGATGGCCGTGGCACCGCTGGGCGGTCGGCGCCGCTAGGCTGCACCGCCAGAAGAAAAGGTGCCGTTGGGCGGCGCCAGATGCAGCGATCGGCGTCGCCAGTGGCACCCATGGCTAAAGGCCGCTGCTGCGACCACTATCGTGGTCAGTAACGGTGGTCGCGGGGGTGAAAGGTGGCTGCTGGCCAGCCACCTGGAAAGAGGGCCATCGCCTAAGGCGGTGGCGTGTGGGTACGCGGTGCGGGCATAGCCCACGGCCGCCTAGGGCACAACGCGGGCTAGGCCCGCTTCCCCTTTGCTGGGTCGCGGGCCTGACCCACGAGTGCGGCCTTGGCCGCGTTCATGGGCCGGGCCAAGGGCCCAGCCACGCGGCCTGCATGGCCGCGTGCCTTGTGCAGGCGCCATGTGTGTGCGCCCATGGCGCGCGTTGCCGCGCGCGGCTGCGCTTGCATGCGCGCATGCGACGCCTCCCCCTTTTTGCATTTTTTTGTTTTTTAATTTATTTTAAATATTTTCCAGCAAATTAAATTTTAAATTTTTTTTTCCAAAGCACTTAAGGTATAAATGTTATATACATGTCCGACAATCATATAAATTTTACAATATGCTTTTAATTATTAAATAGCATGTTGTGAATGCCTTGTCACATATCGATATTGGTCATGGACTTAGAACACTACATAGATGATGTAAGTATTGTGTGGATGTATGGATTGTTTTATTTGATAGCCTGCATGCCGAGATTTGCCATTTTTGGATAACGGTTGTAAAATTTGTTTAATTTTATTTTCGCTTTTATTCTATTGTAAAAGTAGTTTATAGTAAATGTAAAAGCGAGGATTCAATCGATGGAGGCACGACGTGGAAAAGAGTCATTAAAGGTGAAACAATCGAAGAAATGAAGGCCCTATGTAAACAGGTTATGCTTATAATAGTTATAAACAGTTTTCTTTTTATGCACCCACGTATGCATCGCACGTTTCCAATGGCTGGAATCGTGCCTAGAATGCATGTATGAGTCCATGACCATATCGACTACTTTATGCAATGTTTATTTTACATAGTTGATGTATGATGATTAAAACGTTGCATGTGTAAAGTGAGACCTAACAATTAGACTGAAAATCTCCCATATTTATAAAATTAAATTGTAACCGGTTAGAGCTTAAGAGTTAAGGCAATTTAATCGGGGCTCTCCATCACGGTAGAGATTAGGGCATTTTGATTCGTGTGTTGACCGGCTATGAATACATAGGGGTTGCGCACTGGTTAAAATATTTTTAATTTCTATTTATCATTTGATGAGACGGGGATGCACAAATATTGAGACCCAAGAACCTATTATGTGAGGGGATCGATATTCAACTGTGCAGACTTGTCAGCGTGATGGTATAATTTAACCATGTTCAATTGCCAAGAAACTATTATGTGAGGTACATTGGACTGGGAGCCAAAATAATATTTGGGCCGTACATGAGATGTACTGGACAAGAGTTGTCCACTTATTGAATTTTTTATTCCAAGAATCTATTATGTGAGGAGTAATAAGTTTGATAAGAATCCAAATACTCACTGGAATTCATGCCAACGTGAATTCGCATTTTCCTTTATTGGGAGTAAGGAATCTGAAAAACTAAGTGGGAGGCACTGTTTGATTTAAATACCAAAATCAAATAGTTAAGGAAAACAAGATATCTAATAATCTATTTATTTTCTGCAGATACATCAAATGGCTTTATTGCACCCACTTACAAGAAATCTTGACAAGCACTAATTAACTGGACCAAATTTCAATGATTGGCTCTTAAACTTGAAACTGATTTTGAACTTGGAGAAAATTACTTATGTATTAGATGCTCCTGTACCCGTGCCTGCTAATAATGATGATGGGGGGGAAAGTGTTCCTCAAAACATTACTCAAGAGGAGTAAGATACTCTTACCAAGTGGCGAGATGATGATCTCACCGCTAGGAGTTATATGCTTGTTTCAATGAGTAGTGAATTACAGCGTCAACATGCGAATATGCCTGACGCGTACTCTATCATCACACAGGCCTACAAGAGTTGTATGGTGAACAAAGTCGGAGTGCGAGGTATGAGATATCTAAGGCACTATTTAGGGCAAAGATGTCTCTGGGAGGATCAGTGGGAGAACACATTCTCAAAATGATCTCTTTGTTAGAAAAGTTGAAGGGTTTGGGGGATGAGTTGAATCCTCACCTCCAAATTGATTTGATCCTTCAGTCTTTGCCAGATTCGTATGGAAATTTCATATCGAATTTCTATATGAATAAAATAGAGTGTACTCCGACTGAGTTAATGAACATGCTTATTACGGCACAAAGCAACATGAAATCGGGTACTGTGATGGCTGTTACCTCTTCCAGTAAGACTAGGAAGGGGAAAGGCAAGAAAAAGGCCACGCAAGTACCACAGGGGGCCAAGACAATAAGTAAGAAGAAGGGAAAATCTGTTGCCAAAGGAAAATGTTTCCACTGTGGCAAGGACAGGCACTGGAAGAGGAACTGCAAAGATTACCTTAGTTCCTTGAAGAAGGAAGTGGAAGGTATGATGATAGTTCACGAGTATTTTTCTATTGCTTATTGTTCTGCTTTATGGATTCTAGATTCTGGAGCGACAACTCATGTTTGTGCTTCTGTACAGGATCTGGAGCAAAGTAGAAGGCTCGTAGATGATGAGATCGTGCTGAAGGTGGAAAACGGGGCAAGAGTTGCAGCCACGGCTATTGGCACTGTTACTTTATTTTTATTGTATGGACATAGTTTAGTTTTAAACAATTGTTTATGTGTACCTGGAGCTTTTAAGAACATTATTTCTATTCCTGGTTTAGTGAAAGAGAATTATGAATTTTCTTTTAAAAATAATGTTTGTGAGATTTATTTTGGAAATAAATTGATTACTTTTGGTAATTTTGTCAATGGTCTTTACATTTTGAATGTAACTGTTGATAATGATAAAAATCTGCGTGTATTGAATAATAACAAGAGACAAAGGGATAACTCAAATCCCAAAATTCTGTGGCATCATCGATTGGGTTATATAGGGGATGACAGAATCACTAAGTTGGAGAAAGATGGGCTTCTTGGCCCATTGGGTTCTGAACCTTATCCAACATGTGAATCTTGTATCCTAGGCAAAATGACCAAATCACCCTTTGTTGGACAAAGGGTTAGAGTTACAGAATTGTTGGGACTCATACATTCTGATGTATGTGGGCCAATTAATGTAATGGCCCGAGGGGTTATCAATATTTCATAACTTTTATAGATAATATGTCTAGATATGGATATGTTTATCTTCTGAGACATAAATCTGAATCTTTTGAAATGTTCAAAGATTTTAAAGCTGAAGTAGAAAATCAAACTAGTAAAAAGATAAAAGCCTTACGATCAGATCGTGGAGACGAATATCTAAGTCACGAGTTTGAAGATTTTCTTAAAGTCTCGGGTATTATTTCACAACGCACTCCACCAGGAACACCTCAACTGAACGGGGTTTCAGAAAGGAGGAATCGGACTCTATTAGATATGGTTCGAAGCATGTTAAGTTATTCTGACTTACCATTATTCTTGTGGGGTCATGCCCTTCTTACTGCAATATACCTTCTAAATAGAGTACCTTCCAAGTCAGTTCCTACAACACCACATGAGATATGGTTTGGTAGGAAACCAAGTCTTAAATATGTTAAGATTTGGGGATGTACAACTTTTGTGAAAAAGCTTAAATCAGAAAACTTGAGACTCGATCTTTAAAGGGTAGTTTCATAGGTTATCCTAAGGATACCTTAGGATATGAATTCTATATTCCTGAGCTGCAACAAGTAGTTGTTAGCATAAACGTCATTTTTCTTGAAAAAGAGTTTATTCAAGAAGGTGGAACAAAAAGGAAAATAGAACTTGGTGAAGAGTTCGCCGAACCTGAATCTATCCCACAAGATGTCCAATTACCAAGTGAAGAGCCAAGATCGAGTCTTGCACCTCCCAATAGAAGGAGTGAGAGGATACCTCGGCCACCTGAGAGATATGGTTTCCTAAGTGAACAAGAGTCGTTCGTAGTAGGAGACCATGATCACTTAGATGACCCTACCACTTACCGAGAGGCGATGTCAGACATTGACTCACAAAGATGGCTAGAGGCTATGAAATCTGAAATGGATTCCATGTATTCGAACCAGGTCTAGACTCTTATAGATCCACCAAAAGGTATAGTACCCATTGGATGTAAATGGGTCTTCAAGAAGAAGATAGGTTTGAATGGAAAGGTAGGGACCTACAAAGCAAGACTAGTGGCAAAAGGTTATCGTCAAAGGCAAGGTGTTGACTATGAGGAAACCTTTTCTCTAGTTGTCATGCTTAAATCCATTAGGATTCTACTAGCCATTGCCGCTCATTATGATTATGAGATTTGGCAAATGGATGTGAAGACAGCTTTTCTAAATGGTTATATAGATTAGGATATCTATATGGAACAACCTGAAGGCTTCACACCCAAGGATCAAACAGGGAAGGTATGCAAGCTTAAGAGATCCATTTATGGTCTTAAGCAAGCATCCAGGAGTTGGAACATTCGTTTTGATAATGAAGTCAAATTGTTTGGGTTCATTCAAAACGTTGACGAGCCCTGTGTATATAAAAAGGTTAGTGGGAGCGCGATTGCGTTTTTGGTCTTATATGTTGATGACATCCTACTCATTGGGAATGATGTAGGATTGCTATTAAAAATAAAAGTATGGTTGTCAAGCACGTTCTCCACGAAAGATTTGGGAGAAACTGCCTACATTCTCGGCATTCGGATCTATAGGGATAGAACCAAGAGATTGATAGGGCTCTCCCAAACGAAGTACATAGAAAGAGTGTTGAAGAGGTTCAACATGGAGGATTCCAAGAGAGGCCTGCTACCTTTTAAACATGGAATCCACCTCTCTCAGGATATGTGTCCCAAAACACAAGAAGAGAGAGATCGCATGTCTAGGATTCCTTATGCTTCGGCAATAGGAAGCCTAATGTATGCGATGTTATGTACTAGGCCTGATATCGCTCATGCTATAAGTGTTACAAGCAGATATCAATCTAATCCAGGTGAGCAACATTGGATTGTTGTTAAGAACATCCTTAAGTACTTGAGAAGGACTAAGGATTTGATTCTTACATATGGAACGGGAGAACTTAAAGTGGAAGGTTACACAGATTCTGATTTCCAATCAGATGTTGATGATAGAAAGTCTATCTCAGGCTATGTGTTTACTGGCAATGGTGGAGTATTCAGTTGGAAAAGTTCCAAACAAGATACTACCGTCGATTCCACTACAAAAGCCGAGTATATTGCGGCATCCGATGCTGCGAAGGAAGCCGTCTGGATTAAGAAGTTTGTGACATAACTTGGAGTGATTCCCTCAATAAAGTCTGTCGTGCCCTTGTTTTGCAACAATAATGGGGCCATAGCGCAAGCCAAGGAACCAAGGTCTTACCAAAAGTCCAAACACATTGAGAGACGCTTCCACCTTATTCGAGAGATTGTTGGCAGAAGAGATGTCGATGTGCAGAAAGTAGATACATCAGAGAATGCAGCAGATCCACTGACTAAGGCCATGAACCAGAAGCAACTAGATTCTCATCTAGATAGATGGGGTATGAGATACCATTCGGAATGGTCTTAGGGTTAGTGGGAGATTGTTAGATATAAGACCTTAAGACCAATTCTAGTGACACAATAGGGCTTGATCTTGTAATTCTTTAAACCTTATTTAATGGCAAGTTTTATGTTTAATTTAATTTGCAATATGATTTGAATTGAACATATAAATATCCTTTAGTATAATAAGGAGTGGATACTATTCTTAATTGTTAAGAATAATCAAGACGGATAATCCATAATACGTTATACTATAAATATGTTCCTAGCCATAGAGTTCCTAACTTGGATAATTAGTAACTCGCAAAGGCCGGCACATCATCTTCCTCCTTGTTCGGTATAAGATACCGAAAGACAAGATTTGTGGGTCTCGTATCACTCTGTATAAGATACAGAAGAAAGACGAGTGGGTGCTCGTTATAGGAACGAGTTCATTGAACGGGACTATTAATATTGAATCACATGGGTTTTATCTCACGGGTCAATGATTCAATATTAACTACGGATTTGCATTAGTCCTTAGACCTGAGATGACATGGATATCTGTGTGTTAGTAGATTAGGATATCAGCGATATTATATGGCTATCCTAATCAGGGATAGCCGTACGTATCTATATGCCTAGTTCAGTGACACACGAGGTATGTGTGCATCAGACATGGAATCTATCATCTCGAGATATACGAGGAGGATATCCTATGCGATCCAGTAGTCACTTGACGATAAATCCTTGGCCAAGGTAATATGACGATGGAATTTGAATTCCGTAGAGGTTGTGTCATATTAGTCAAGTGTGATTATTAGATTTGGTCATACGACGAGATCGAGAGATTTGACTTGCTGACCGTGATCTCATATCTCGTCGAGATATAGTATGATAGAAGGATTGTATTACAGGGCACCGTAGTGTAAGGTTCACATTCCTGCTTCACATTAAATTGGGTAATCATGACATATTGCTAGATGTCACTCGTGATTTACGAGAATTAATAACTGATTAATTCTCGTTGCCAATTTAATTGTGAATCCAGAAAGTCCCACCCAATAGAAATCGTTTTAAAAGAAAAAAGGGGGCAAATTTAGTAATTATGGAATTACTAAATTATAAGTGCAATTATTTAAGAAATAAGAACAATTAAATAAGTAATATGATTATTTATTTAATTATTTTGGATTGGGCTTTTTGCTAGCACCTAAAGTCCGGCCCAATTAGCACTTAGGGTTTTAGGGTTTCTTGTCTATAAATATAACATTAAACCCAGAATCCGATCAATCAATTCGTTGGATCAAAAATGAAAATTTTAGAGAAAATTTTCGTGTCCCTTTTTCTCTAAAGTGTATTGAAGTCTTGACGGTTTTGGGTGGACCAATTCGGCATCTCACACGTGGGAGATATCAGGCGGGTTATCAACTATAAAATCAGATTTCGTTTTGAGGTAACTTTTCGCTTTTGTGTCTTCGATTTAATCGTAAGATTTGAAAAACGTAATACCAATAAAATCAGATTTTATTTTTCGCTGCGTATGATCAGATCATGTTTTCTAACACGTTTTACTTCTACCCCTTGAATTCTCTTTGCCTTTATTCTTAGATTTCTGTTCCCAATTACCCTTTACATTTAAGTTTTTAGCACTATTTATTTTCTTATCTTTCTTATCATCTTTAAGATCTCTAAATCTTAAGGCAGACACTACATCCTCTAAAGATAAGGAGGTTCTACCATACTACATTATAGTCCTTAAATCCCTATATGACTCAAGCAAAGCATTTAAAAGAATTACAGCTTGGTTTTCTTCAGAAATACTCTCATCTATGTTTTCCAGGCCTATTACAATGACATTAAAGTCATCTAGGTTTTCTTCTAGATATTTAGAGGTATTCATTTTAAAACCAAATAATTTTTCTTTTAAATAAATCTTACTGGTTAAAGATTTAGTCATATACAGAGATTCTAGCTTATTCCACACCTTTAAGGCAGTATTTTCTTTGTTAACTTGCCTAAGGACTTTATCATAAAGATTCAAAATAATTAGACTATAGGCTAATCTATCCATTTTATGCATTTCAAAGGTAGGAGGGGGTTCTACTTTATCTTTCTCAGTTATAGAAGATTCATCTAGTGTTTCAGAGCACTAGTTTTGAACAAATATTGCAGTCATTTTCTTTTGCCACAGAGAGAAATCACCATTACCATCAAACTTATCTAATTCATACTTAGATGGAGCCATTTATATGAGCAATAAAACAGAATGGTAATTTCAGGTGATATTTG
This sequence comes from Diospyros lotus, assembly GCF_014633365.1. NCBI lineage: Eukaryota > Viridiplantae > Streptophyta > Magnoliopsida > Ericales > Ebenaceae > Diospyros > Diospyros lotus. Next base: position 318,592 of record NW_026267115.1, on the reverse strand, counting down.
AGATTTACTGAGACTAATCAAATAGAATTAAAGTAGAAATAGGAACAGACAGAGATGAAAAACAAATAAGATATCAATCTTATTTAGATTTTGAATACGAGGTCAAAAGATTTTTTAAAAAATTTAATTTTCCAAAAATTAATTAAACCTAAAATTAGGTTTTTCAAATACAAACTAGAACACACGACAGAATATATCACAGAACAAAGTAAACAACAGATTACTTATTCAAGATCAAGAATATACAAAATATTTAGGGCATGCAACATATATTTAACGGACTAAAGTAAACAATTATATACGCACAAGAAATTAGGGCAAAATAGTGGATGAGACCAGAAACCCTTAGTTCTTCGAAGATCTTACAAGATCTATGATTTACCTTTTAGATCTGAGATAGCTTGACCGGGATCTTGGATCCCCATGGCTCTGATACCACTTGGAGGTTTTAACCAACCTATTATCTCAGCTAAACACAGATCAAGCACAGTAAACAGAAAAATGAAAGATTTTAACCACAACTCACACACACAAACAAAGACACAGGGATATACGTGTTTGGATCAATAGATCCTACTCACGGCAGAGGCTCCGCCTTTAGTCAATCCACTAGATCTCAAGTTTTATAATCGGTTACAAGATATCAAACGGAAGTAAAACAATATTGCAAAAATACAATTGAAACAGAAACAAAAAACAAGAATAAGAGTAGATATGTTCTATACCGATCTCGCAATCAAGGCTAAGTATCTGTTTTTTAAGTCAACCAATCTCTCATGCCTTAGGCATTTAAAACAACCTAGAGATTAAGCAATAAAACCACTTACCATACGATCTTACCATGGAAACAACTAACCAATCGATTGAAACAGAAATCAGAACGAAGGATTCACAGGATGTGTCTCGTTTCAAGAAATCGCCGACTTAGGGTTTCAGAGAAAAGGAATAATGCAATCTGATGAGATTAAGGCAACTTACCACCCTTATATAGTATCATCAAAATAGACAAAATGGGCTAGGGCAGCAGCAGATGCAACATGGAAATGGATATGGGCTCAGCCTATAAACAACAGCCCACATATAACCAATAGCCCACAACAATAACATGCATTACAATTAACACTACAAAAAATCAGCATTTTAGCGACTAAAAATTCCATCGCTAAAATATCAAAATCCGTCGCTAAATTTTTTAGGCACAGGATTAGCGACGAGTATTATTTTGTGACAGAATCAGCGACGGGGGTTGTACCCGTCGTTGATTAGCGACGGAATTAGCGATGGGGTTGACCCATCGCTAAATTTGAATTATTTTTTTTATTTATTTTTTATTTTTTAGCGACGGGGTTGAGCCCGTCACTAAATTTTAATTAATTAATTAATTAATTTTTTTTTTTAGCGACGGGGCACAGCCCGTCGCTAAATTTTATTTTTTTATTTAATTTTTTTTATTTTTTAGGGATGGGTGTGAGCCCGTTGCTAAATTTAATTTTTTTATTTATTTTTTAGCGTTGGGTATAACCCCGTCGTTAAATTTTTATTTTTTAATTTAATTTTTTTTTATTTTTTAGCGACGGGTGTGACCCCGTTGCTAATTCTGTCCCTAAATTCAAAATTCAACGCACGCTAAGCCCCTCCCATGTGCGCCACGTGGCTACGCCTCTGCTCGCCACGTGGCAACGCTGGATTTTACTCGCTTAACTATTATTCTCAAACTTTCTGCCAGATTAGAACCCCCAACCTCTCATGACTAAGTTTAACGCGCGAGCCAACCAATTTGGAAGCCTTCTTGTTTATTGTTATACATAAAATATATTTATAGTATTCTCTTCTAAATATTTTAGAATTATATTTATACACCAAAATTTCATAAACTTATTTAGTAATATTAATTTTAATATTTAATGTTAGTAAAGGAAAATGAATATTAATTTTAATTTTATTTCATTATTAATTCAAATAAAACTTTATTAACTATTATATTAGCTGAGAAAAATTATGTTTTTATTTTAATTTTAATTTGTAATATATTTAAAAATTATTAATTTAATTTTTACTAATATTAATTTTTAATTTTTACTTATTTTTTTTATTTTTTAGCAACTGGATTGGCCCGTCGCTAAATCTTAATTAATTTATTTAATTTTATTTTTTAGCGACGGGGTTGAGCTCGTCGCTAAATTTGAAATTATTTTGTTTTAATTTTTTAGCAACGGGGTTGAGCCCGTCGCTAAATTTGAATTGTTTTATTTGGTTTTATTTAATTTTTTTTATTTTTTAGCAACGAGTTGAGTCTGTTGCTAAATTTGAATTATTTTATTTTATTTTACTTTATTTTATTTTTTAGCGACAGGGTCAACCCCGTCCCTAAATTTTAATTAATTAATTTTTTTTTATTTTTTAGCGACTGGGTTGAACCCGTAGCTAAATTTGAATTATTTTAGTGATTTTTATTTAATTATTTTTATTTTTTAGCGACGGGGTTGACCCCATCGCTAAATTTGAATTATTTTATTTATTATTATTATTATTTTATTTTTTAGCAACGGGTATAGCCTGTCGCTAAATTTTAATTTTTTTATTTAATTTTTTTTATATTTTAGTGAATTTGAAATTTTTTTATTTATTTATTTTTATTTTTTAGAGACGGGTCAACCTCGTCGCTAAAAATAAAAAAAATAAAATTTAGCACGGGTTACTCCTGTCACTAAAAATAAAAAAAATTAAATAAAAAATTTAAATTTGCTAAAAAATAAAAAGTAACTAAAAAAATTTAAAATTTAGATATAAAAAAATTAAATAAAAAAATAAAATTTAGCGACTGGTTACTCCCGTAGCTAGAAATAAAAAAAAATTTAAATAAAAAATTTAAATTCTCTAAAAATTAAAAAATTAATAAATAAATTTAAAATTTAGATATAAAAAAATTGAATAAAAAATAAAATTTAGCGACAACCCCGTCGCTAAAAAGTAAAAATAAATAAATAAAATTTAGCGACGAGTTACTCTCGTTGCTAAAAATTAAATGAAAATTTAAATTCGCTTAAAAATAAAAAATAAATAAAAAAATTAAAATTTAAATATAATAAAATTAAATAAAAAAATAAAATTTAGCGATGGGGTCACACTCGTCGCTAAAAAATAGAAACAAAATTTAAATATAAAAATTAAAATTTAGCGACGGAATTTTCGTCACTAAATTTAAAAAAACTTAACGACGAAAATTTCGTTACTATTCGTCACAAATTAGCGACGAAATAATTCTGTCTCTAAATTCCGTCGCTAAATATGATTTTTCTTGTAGTGTATAATAGCATATAACAACAATAAATTTGGATAACAATTATATTAAAAAATATATATATAAAAATATATCTGAATATTATGTAACAGCGTGCAATTATTTTAAACAATTTTGAATCAAACAAAATCAACAAATGGTATTAAATGTTGTCCATGGTGTCAAGATGACATTTATCATAATGGTTAATATAATCCTTAGATGTGAAAATATAGTAGCTTATTTAGCTATTTTAAAGTACAGTGGCAGATTTGACACTGTCGTCAAATGGCGTCTATCATAATGGTTAATGTGGTCTGATTTGAAAGGATAGGAGTTTCTTTGCTGTGTCAGTTAGGGTCGTGATGGGTTTGTCTTATGGTTAGGGATTGGAGAGGAGAAGAGAGGGTAGAGAGTAAATAGAAAGCATGGGTTCATCTATGGCTACATTGGGGTTCTTTGACAGTTAAGGCTTCGATTTGATTTAGGGTTAGGATGAAATTTAGTTGTATGTTTGCAAAGAATGGGGAAATGACAAGAATAGGACTTAGAGAAGGATGTTGTGAAGTTTAGGGGTTTGTTTGTCATTATTTATTCACTAAGGTGTAACACCCTAAATTATTTTTAGAATATTTAGAGACTGAAGAAAATAAAGTCGAATTAAATTTGGAGAAAATTTAATTGGCCAAGTGAGTGGGTCATAATGATTTAAATATATATATATATATATATATATGTGTGTGTGTGTGTGTGTGTGTGTGTGTGTGTATAATATAGGAGGTGAGTGGGCTAGCAATTGAATCAGCCGCGCTAGCTAGCCCCTGTTCCTTGCATTTGCCAGAAAGGGATAAGGTGCTCTCCAGCCAAGGCAGCCCCCTTGCATCATTGGGGATGGTTTGGAAGCCATCCCCCAATATAACCCCGTTCACCCCCTTTCCTATTTCTCAATGTTCACATGTATTTATAGGATATTACACAAGAAAAAAATGTTTCAAAAACAAAAACAAAAATTAAAACACAAATTTCTCATATCAATTGGATTCTTTATGGGAAAGATGAGGGATTCTATAAATTGAGATAGAGTCTCTCACTTGAGAAAAAATAAAAAAGAATAGAGAAGGGGGGAAGGAAGAGAGAACTGGAAGAAACTTACAATCATGGTGATTAAGGAGTGGTTGAGAAGCTAAGAAAAGCGAACAAGATATTCTCTAAAGAGACCCCAAGGCGAAGTTCTCTCACCCACAACTCTTATTTCGTGGTTTTCATGTTACATGAGAAATCAATTTTGAAAATGTACTTTGTGTTGACTTTTTATTTATGTCTATCATCATGTATGTCCATCTTATTTTGCTCTATGTTGTTTGGACCTCAAATGACATGCTCCGGACCACCCAAGAGATGCTTCTAGCACCGTTTGAAAAGCTTTCTCCACAAGTGGTATTGTGGAGTAGAAACTTATATTTTCCTTGTTGTTCAAGCCTAAGATAATTTGGTTGGGGACCTTGTAAGAGGTGTTTTTGGCACCAGTTGAGAAAGCTCTTGGAAGGAGGTTAATACAATTACAAGTGGTATCGTGGAATGGAAACTTGCATTTTTTTATGCACCCATTTGATATGAATGCTTTATTTTTAGGGGTTCTTCTCTTAGAAGAATCATTTTTTAACTTAGGTTCATCTCTTGGAATACTCAAATGTTCTAGGCGAGGCAAGTGTGGTTGAAGGGGAAAGAAATTCTTGAAGCATATAGGTTTTGGGAAGTTTTGTTATTTTTTGTGGCATGTAGCATTTATAGTTGCTATATATATATATATATGTCTTTATATGATGCACTAGAATGTATAGGTTTTACTTTGGTGATATCAAATATATTAAAAATGTCAAACCCCGTTGTATGAACTCAATATTCATTTAAAGTTTGTTATTTTATTTTGACAGAAATAGGCGCTTTTTATGTTCACTTATGACTAGCAAATTTACTCTAAATATCTGAAGATTTTTGTGTATGACTTCAAAAAGTTTATCTTTTTCCTTTAAATTTGTTATTTTAGAATGATTCAAAATTTAAACTTCTTAATATGAGTTATAACATAAATTGGGTTAAATTTGTTAAAATAAGTGCACTCCCAAAGACCCTGGCTTGATAACTAAACTAAACACAAGAGTTTCAAAGAAAATGCGAGGCTACTAGAAGTAAATCTGCCTAAGCATCATTTAAGAGAATAATATATATTTAGTGAATTTGGAATAAATAATGAACCTAAATGGTTAAGAAAAATGAAAGATTTAAAAATAAAATATAAATAATAAGAGTTACAGATGCAGTTATGAAAATTCATATCGTTCAGTTATTGTTAAGGATATAAAACTATGGTTAAAGTTACGGTTATCTTAAAAATAGTAACAAACCACCCCATCCCTAGTTTCACATTTGTTAAGTTTAGATTTTATCTGGATCACATAAATGAAGATGCCATTGCAATTTTTTGTTTTTACTAACCTTAATCTGGGTTTGTTATAGAGAGAACGGAGAGGGAAGTTTGGAGAAGAAGAACTTTCCTCACCTTTTTATGGTGTTTTCGAATACAGGTTTCTGCTAGGATATTTATATATATATATATTTATATTGATTTTAAAACATAGTTAGATATGATATGGGAAGGGTTTTCATCTTTAGATATATATTGTTCAATACCTTCTTTGATTCAATCAGGGAATGGATCAAAATTGTTGATAAATAAGGAAAGATACACCGTTATTTCTACCAAAGAATATCTGTTGCCCCTGCATCGGCTGAGGAAGAAGAACTCGTGATTGTCAGTGCACACAATATTGGTCTGATGCTATTTTATCATGGTATCTCTATGTTAAATTAAGCATAAATATATCTGAAGGTAAAAAGGAAAAAGAAAAATTCTATGTATTGTTACAAAAATATTTACAAACTATGTATATGATCCTATCTAGTTTGCTATATTTTCAATAAAAAGTATTTTCTCATAAGGATTAATTATGAGTTTCCTTTCCTTCACACGAGTTGTTTTTATTTTCGATGCATGTTATTTCTTTTTTTCTTTTTTGGGTAATCATCTATACGAGTTATTTTTCATTATTGACATAATCGTATTCATTGAGCATTTGAACTTGGAAATGGAAGGTGAAATTTGATAAATTTTGCATATTTAATTACCATTATTTTGAAATTAGATGTGAGACCTAAGTATAAATTGTGTCAAGAATAAAAATAATAAATGTCCTTAACAAAAAAAAAAAATGACGTAGCATGTAGTGTGCGTGTGAAAAAAAAACACTAAAATAAAATCTTTGAAAAAACAAACTTCAATGGTCAAATCTTGGCTTTCAAAAAGACGCAAAAACAAGACTATTTTGTTAAGAAAACCGAAATAGCTTGCTAAAATTTGTATTGAGAAAAACTTGATTACAAACTATAAGTTCTAGGCATATTTATAGTGTTTGGCTAATGCAAATCTATCTAATACTTGTAAATAAAATTCAACTAGAATCCTAATCGAAATAAATCCTAAGTAAAATTCAACTAGAATTCTAATAGAAATAAATTTTAATCAAATATGAAGTATAATCTTAAATCAAGTAGAACCCTAAAACTTATAAAGTATTAAAATATTATTCTGGTGCTATTGTTCTCTAGCGTAGTTGGGTCGGGCTTGGACCAGGTCTTGATCAGTGACTGCATAAATAAAATAAAAAAACACTAATCTAACTAGAATATCTGTGACATGTCCACATGCATCAAATTATATTGAAAACTTGTACCTGACATAGTTTGTTGGATTTAAAGACTAGATTAAGATGATAGACGAAAATAGATAAAGTAACACAAGTAAGATCACAATGTTGGACCATAATATCCGCAATTGCACTTTATTGAGATACATAAATATTTAGACCCACATAAGGGAGAAACAACTGCTTATAATCATTTATAGAAACATTGACCATATAACATAGACAAAAACATCTACAAACAAGGGTTACGCTTTGTCATTTCATCTTCCTAAGTTCACTCTCTCATCCCCAAGTTCACAATTTAATTGAGCTTCTTGTTGTTAGTTGTTGCATTCCTTCACCAACTCTTATTAGAAAGCCAACACAGTTCTGCTCATGTTTTAGAATTTCAAGAAGAGTTCATCCTCAAGACCTCTCCCAATAAGTGCTAGCTAGAGAGGCTTCTCTTGCTGGGATGAGGATGAGGTTGACGTTCGATTCAATGAGGATGTAGGAATATTGTTCATCGAGTGTTTAGACCAATCTGCATACTTAGGCTGTTCCATTGGCCAGTTGTCAAAGAGATGGCGCAACAAGTATTGTTTTTGTTAAATCCACTGTACTTGGGGGTGATTAATGATTTTTTTTTAAGTAAAAGAGATATATATATATATATATATATAGAACTAAAATGTTTGTACAGAACACAATCTAGGACATACCTTAGAGAACACACTCACATAAGTAGAAACAGATACTCAAGATCCATACACGACAGGATCAAAACAACATAAAAGGAACACAAAGGAGGAACATGAAATAGAAAAAGTAATAACTCCAATTTGAAGTCAAAGTTAAGTTGGAACACAAAGTTAAGTCTTTTGGATGTTCAAATTCCTAAGGTTTCAGTTTTGCTTTCTCAAGTTTTTGTTTTATTATTTGAATGAATGGAATCTTATTAGCCCACAAAAAGAAGGGAAAAAAAAATAAAGAGAAGGAGAACATAAAAGTTTATGTCGGAGCAATAATTTGTTTTTTTTTTTTTGGTTGGGGGAGGGGGGGGGTTGTTGAGGGTAGGGTAGGTTTGGAATGCGTACATATGGAGATCCACTGGGAGGGGACCTTTCATAGTTACATAGAGTCTAGCTCAAGTCTAATACTCTAGAGAGTATACAATACGACGACATGACACCTACTAAAAACCAAATGCCTAAGACACGAAGAGACCAAATTAGAAAACTACAAACTAGGACACAACTTGTGTGTTGCTAGGAAGGAACTGAAATTTGAGGTCTACTATTAAGCCAAGTCCGCAAGGGACTTGCACTAAGCTATGCTCAGGTTCAATAGTCTTTCGAGCAAAACTGTGACAATGCCATATACCTAGCTACGACAAACTGAACCAACCAAACAAGCAAGAAATCAACCAACAAAAATCAAAAGACAAACCACACAGAATGAGAACAAACAAAGCCCGCGGCATCTTTATGCCAGAGCCCTTAGCATCTTCTTGTTGAAACCATAAAACTAGCTGAACCTGGTGATAGATAGCAAATTCCAAGAAGAGTAACAGGAGACCTTCAAATGATGGTCATCATTACGAGAAAAAGACACGTGGGATTTGGACCAAAACACTTAATAAACTGCAAAAATGCAAAAAATCGCAGAAAACAAAACACTGAAGGCGATTAGTGATTGAGCTTTGGCTCGCGTCCCAAATTTATGGCTTCAAATGAATACCATCCATAAGAAGCTTTGGGTTGAAAAAGGCTAGCACAAGCTTTATTTCATGTACCAGACTGTATACAGTTTATCTGATTTAAGGACTAGAATAAGATGATAGAAGGAAGTAGGAAAAGTATCAAGTAAGATCACAGTCCTGTATCGTTACATACCCAATTGCACTTTATTGTAAAAATGAGTATGTAGACCCACATAAGGGGAAACAACTGCTTACCATCATTTATAGAATTATTGACCATGCAGTATAAACAAAAGACATCTGCAAACTAGGCTAAAGAGAAATAATATATTGTTTGAAATTCCACCAATTACCTGCCTACATCACCTCTGTCCCAAACAACTTGTTACGCTTTGGTCTTTGTTTAACCTTCGTCTTCCTACCTCCGCTAGATGATCACTTTCTCATCCCCAAGTTCGATATTTGGATCGACCTTCTTATTTTTAGTTGTTGCAATGCTTCACCAACGCTTAGAAACCCCACAAAATTGTTTTAACGTTTGAGAATCCCTACAAGAGTTAATCTTCAAGGCCTTTCCCAATGGCCCAACCACTACATAAGCTTCTTTAGTTGTGATGAGGGTGAGGCTGGTGTTTGATCTGATAAGCCTATAGGAATATTCTTCATGGAGAGATTAGACCAATCTGCGTACTCGGGTTGCTCTGCTGGCCAGTTTTCAAAGAGATGGCGCAAAGAGCATCGCTCCTGGGATTCAAGGTCACTGAAGTCATTGAAATAATCCTTGAGATTCATGTCAGTGTCATCCTCAGCAAACTTTGAGAGAAGAGGTTTGTCAAAGTTTTGACTAGAGGATGGAAACCCTAAACCCATGCTATTGGCTGGAGATGTGACAAGGTGGCCTGGTGGATCTTTCACTCTAATGTATACATTAAACGGGAAACAAATCAAAATTAGAAAAAGTATTATGATAGAAATATGTATGTAGTTAATATTTTAGCAATAATGATGAACATATGAATATCTTCAAGTGGATAGTGAGAGAGTAGACTAATGAAAGGAAGTATAGGGTCCTTACTTGTTAAAGCAGATTCCTACAGCAAGTCCCTCAGCATCAGATGGGAAGTTGACGGACTGATATTGGGCAGTAGCAACACCACCACAAGGGGTCGATATATATGCAGATCCACCAACAAGAGCTGCCTCCTCTGGAGCAGATTCGTAGACCTTAATAGTCTCTCCTTCCACATGCTTTCCTGAGTAGAGGCGATGCTTATATATATGACTTTCACAATATTTTTTGTTTGGAATTGCAGTTTTTGAGCATCGCCATTTATTCTCATATGTCCACTGGCATCTATCAAGCTTAGGAGAATTGTCACCCGATGCTCCTAGTTGAAAATTATTACTTCCCACTTCATTTGAAAACCAAATTAAACAAAATATCATAAATCAACTATAATTAAACCATTCATGGGAGATTAAAGCTGAAGAGAAACCATAGTCATTCTAAAATGAGGAGAGTCACAATGAAGAAAAATAATCCAAACCTGCATTGGTAGCATCGGATCTAGGAAAACCAATGAATTGATTTGGGTTGAGGGAAGCACTTAGCGCCATGAGCAAATCAGATGGAATAGGTGAATTTTCATTGATGCACTTGTATATCCTTATCTGTTGCTCTAGCTCAACCAACTGAGCACGAGTAAATGGACATGGAGTTCCCATCATGTTAGGAGTTCCCATGGCAGCATTTATGCCTCCACAATGATAGGCTGAAAGGTGAAATAAGAATGAAAATTGGTAAAGGTTTTTGAGTTATTTAATAAATTAATATTAATATTTTAATTTTTATACAACTAGTATCAATTTTGTAATTTTTTTTATACTAAAATAGTATCAGATAATATCTGAGTTTCAATCAGGAAAAAACCGCTAGTGAAATTAGCGAGTTTGTCTTTGCGCAAGGCTTTCGAGTCTCTTGCCTCTAACTTGGATAACATTCAATACTATCTTAATAAAAACATCAAATTTGAAGCTAGTTGGATTTTAAATGAAAAAAATGTTAATTTGACAAAAAAAACTCGAGATTTTTGATAATAATGTATATGTTGAAGATATTTAGAAATTAGATGCAAAATATAAAATCTAAAAACACAAGTGAGATAGAATACTAGAATGCTTTACTAGGAATATATTGGTACACACATCGATGGAAAACGAGGGAAAGAAATTAAAAAATATAATAAATATATAAGAAGAAAGTGTGAAAGAAATTTTTTTTCCCATTTGTTAGTCCTATTAGTCAAATTGATGAAATCAAAACTAAAAGCTTTTTTTTATCAATATAATATACATTTTTCAATCATCAATCAATCACATATATATCAATTGCAAGCAATTAAAACATCAAATTAAAAATCAGTAATACTCAAAGATATTGAGATCTTTAATTAAAAGAGAATAAAATAAAACCCAAAAAGATAAAAGAAGAAAGTTTACTTCTTGACAAAAGTAATTAAAACCCTTAAAAAAATTATTGTTTTGTTGAGTGGGAAGATGTTTACATTACCTGTATTATTATCAAAGGGGCTTTGTGTGACATACATAGAGTTGATTGGGTTTTGGTGTATTGCAGTCGAGGCTCCAGAATCACCAGTTTTGGCTATTTTAATACTTCTATTGTCTTCTTCTGCTTTGGACCTAGATCTCCCCTCAATTTGAAACGGATATTCACTATTGCTTTGTTCATCGACAGTCTCCAATTGTGAAGCAACTTGAGAAATAAAGGCTGCATCGAATGGACTAGTTGAGCTATCCAAACCCATTGATCCAAAATCTATTATATTAGCATATCTACAAAAAGAAATAGACAGAATAGAAAGATAGAAATAACAGAGGGAAATCAAAGAGGCATAGTTTGAAAGCGAGTAGCAGGGCAATTTATACAACTCAATTAAAAGAACCTCCCAATTTAGGACTATTTGTTTGAACTTATCAAATATGATTATATAACAAATATAAGACCCATTAAATTACAAATTTTGCTTGATTTAATTGTCAATTTTATTCATTGCCATTTTATCTTGAAATAATATATATACCATAATATACCATATTGTGGATTTTACCCTTGGATTATCGGCTGCCTCTCCTCTTTTTTGCTTTCACTATTTCTCCTTTTTACTTTTTTTGCTAAGACAACTATTTCTCTTTTAAAGTAAATGTATTTATAAATTTTATTTTAGGAAAATATATCTTCTGTTATGTATTATATAGATTTTTTTAAAATACAGATATAAACTAAAACAAGAAAAATATATATTCATATAAAATAAATATATTGCGATAGGGGCTCTAGAATCACCAGTTTTGGCTACTTTGAAACTTCGATTGTCCTCTATTCTGAATGAAGATCTCTGGTTAATTTGAATCTGATTCCCGCAATTGCTTTGTATATCAGTGGCCTTTGGTTTTGAAGCAGGTTGAGAACTAGAGCCTGTACGGAATGAACTAGTTGAGTTATAATGGAACACATATAGATGTAAAATAAGAGAAAGAGATTTAAAAAATGCAATAAATATATAACAATAAATAGTGAAATAAAATATTTTTTTTCATCAGTCCTCTCTATGTTTCCATTTTATCCACTTTATTTCAAATTAATGAAATCAAAATTAAAATATTTTTATCTGTATAACATACATTTTTCAATTATCAATCAATCACATATCAAACACAACAAATTGAAAGGTGAAATTACAAATCAGTGAAATTCAAAGAAATTAACATCTATAAAAGAGAACTAAATAAAACCTAAAGAAGATAAACAAAGAAAGTTTATTTCAAGACAAAACTAAATAAAACCCTAAAAATCTCTTATTTTGCTAATTGGAAAGATGTTTCACATTACCTGCATTCCTATCAAAAGGAATTTGTGCATTTGAGTAAGAAGAGTTGACCAGGTTTTGGTGCATTGTAATCGGAGCTCTAGAATCACAAGTTTTGGCTATTTTAAAACTCATGTTGTCCTTTGCTCTGGACTCAAATCTCCCATCAATTTGAAACAGATATCTATTGTTGCTTTGTAGATTAGTAACCTCTGGTTGTGAAGTCGCTTGAGAAATAGAGGCTGCATCAAATGGATAAAAGGAGTTATCTAAACCCATGACCTAAAATCTATTATATTTAACAAATCTGTGAAGATAATGGAAGGAAGAGAAAGATGAAAATAAAATAGGGGAATCGAAGAGGGCATACTTTGAGGGCAAGTAGTAGGGGGGATTTATACAAGTCGACTAAAGGGGATGTGATCCCAATTCAAGATCATTTATTTGAACTTACCAAATATGATTATATAACGTATATACTGGCCATTAAAATTAAAATTTTCACCTAACTTAATTGTCAAAATTTCCTTCTTTAATTGACTTTTGTTTTATCTTGAATAATATATTATAATATTCCTTAGATTACTTTTGAATATTGAGATTTCAAATGATTTTATTTTAAATTCTATTATTTAAAATAATCGCAGTTTGAATTCTATTTCTCGAAATGACAATAATAAAGATGTTGTTTCAATTTTTTATTTTTATTTTTTGGCTCATGTGATTTTATTCAAATGTAAATTCTTCTATTTCAAATTTAGTATGAATTTAGACCAAAATTCAATTGCTTCCAACAATTATATATGGAAATAATGAATTTAGAATTTCAAATATGATCAAATGACAAATGACAAATGATAGGGTCTAATGATTCTATTCAAACGTAACCTTATAAAATGAACAAACCAAAAATGAAACTGGCTTTGGTTTTTGTTTCAAGTAGATTGCTTTGACCACCATGGGGATTTGGCCTAATTTGGTGTAATGATTCTATTTCTCCTTTTTGGTTTTTTTTGCTAAGACACTGTTCTCTTTTAAACTAAGTGTATTTATAAATTTTTTTAGATAAAATGTATCTTCTGTTACATAATATATTTGATATTTTTTAAATATAAATATCAACTAAAAATATGAAAATATATTTAGCATATAAAATAAATATACATTCAGATCATGAAAATGAAATAAGTAAATAAATTTTATAAAAAAATATACTTAAACATATAATTTAAGATATTTTCAAACATATAGATATAAAGACATATGTAAGTAATAAAAAAGTCAAAGTGTCAAATTGACTATTGTATCTTAAAAAGGGCCAAATAAACCATTGTAGTTTTAGAAATTAGGCCATGTTAACCATTATGGTTGACACTATTGAATGATAGTATATGTCGTCTTGATGTCGTTGGTTAATCAATCCCTAATTCAAAATTACACTCAAAATCACATTCCAAATGTTTGTTATCTAGGGTTAATTGCATTGTGAGGCGATTGCACTGTGAGTTGAATGAGGGAGATGGAAGTGACTATATATTTTGATTCTTTAGAGGGAGCAAGGACAAAAATACTAAATCAAAACTCAAATCAAGATTCGAAGAACACCACACAGTTGCAATCGCCTTACAACACAATAACCCTAGACTACATCATGTTTGTTTGGAATGTAATTTTTAAATTAGGGTTTGTTTTTAGGGGGGGGGGGGGGGGGGTATTGCTAACCCTATTAATGGAATTAGATGTCGTCCATGGTGCTAAGATGACATTTATCATAATGGTTAATATAATCCTTAGATGTGAAAAAATAGTAGCTTATTTAGCCATTTTAAAATACGGTGGTGGATTTGGCATTGTTATCAAATGATGTCAATCATAATGTGGCTAATGTGGCCTAATTTGAAAGGATAGGAGTTTATTTGACTTTTTTTATAATATAGTGGCTAACTTTGCATTTTGCTTGAGAAAAAGCATTTATCAACAATCACTGAAGCCAGAGAACTAGAGAGAGAAAAAGATAGAAAAAGAAAGCAAGCTGGTGGGAGTTTCAATAGTGAACCACAAATGGGGTTCTATGAATCATGCGTCATAACATCCTTTGTTGAGTCGGTTAGGGTTGTGATGGGCTTCTCTTATGGTTAGGGATTTGAGAGGAGAAAAAAGGGTAGAGACTAAATAGAAAGCATGAGTTCATCTATGGCTACATTGGGATTCTTTGACAGTTTGGGCTTCGATTTGATTTAGGGTTAGGATGAAATTTAGTTGTATGTTTGCAAAGAATGGGAAATGACAACAATAGGACTTAGAGAAGGATGTTGTGAAGTTTAGGGGTTTGTTTGTCATTATTTATTCACTAAGGGTGTAACACCCCTAAATTATTTTTAGAATATTTAGAGACTTAAAAAAATAAAGTCAGTTCAATTTGGAGAAAAATTTAATTGGCCCAATGAGTGGGTCATAATGATTTAAATACATGTATATAATATATATATATATATATAATATAGGAGGTGAGTGGGATAGCAATTGAATCAGCCCGCTAGCCCCTGTTCCTTGCATTTGCAAGAAAGGGACCCTACGGCAATGAGCTACAATAAGCTCCCCGAGCCAACACAAGGCAGCCCCCTTGCATCATTGGGGATGGTTTGGAAGCCATCCCCCATCAACCCGGCCCATTGACCCCCTTTCCTATTTCTCCATTTCACATGTATTTATAGGAATATTTCACAAAAAAATGAATGTTTTAAAAATAAAAAAATAAAACACAAATTTCTCATATCAATTGAATTCTTTACTGGGAAGATGAGGCGAGGATCTTATAAATTGAGATAGAGTCTCTCACTTGAGAAAAAATAAAGAAGAATAGAGAAGGGAGGAAAGAAGAGAGAGAATTAGAAGAAACTTACAATTAAGTTGACTAAGGAGAGGTTAGGAAGCTAAGAAAATCGAACAAGATATTCTCCAAAAAGACCCCAAGGCAAAGTTCTCTTACCCACAACTCTTATTTCGTGGCTTTTCATATTGCAGAAAAAATCAATTTTGAAAATGTACTTTGTTTTGACTTTTTATTTACATCTATGATCATGTATGTTCATCTTATTTTGCTCTATGCTGTTTGGACCTTAGGTGACATGCTTAGGGACCTCCCAAAATGCGCTTCTAGCACCATGAGAAAAAGCTCTTGGAAAAAGGTCAATATTGTCACAACTGGCATTGTTGAGTACTTACATTTTCTTTGTTGGTTAGGCCTAACATAATGTGGTGGGGGACCTTGAAAGAGGCATTTCTAGCACCGGTTGAGAAAGCTCTTGGAATAAGGCTAATATAGTCACAAGTGGTACCATGGAATAGAAACTTATATTTTTTTATGCACACATTTTATATGAATGCTTTATTTTTAGGGGTTCTTCACTTAGAAAATTCATCTCATAACTTGGGTTCATCTTTTAGAATACTCAAATGTTCTAGGTGAGGCAAGTGTGGTCGAAGGGGAAAAAAATTCTTGAAGCATAGGTTTTGGGAAGTTTTGTTATTTTTTGTGGAATGCGTTTATAGATGCTATATGTGTCTTTATATGATGCACTAGAATGTAGATTTTACTTTGGTGATATCAAATATATTAAATATGTCAAATTCGTTGTACAAACTCAATATTTATTTAAAGTCTTTTATTTTATTTTGATAGAAATAGGTGCTTTTATGTTCACGTATGATTTACAAATTTACTCTAAATATCTGAAGATTTTTGTCTAGGACATCATAAAGTTTATCTTTTTCCTTTAAATTTGTTATTTTAGAATGATTTAAAATTTAGACTTCTTAATATGAGTTATAACATAAACTCTCTTTAATTTGTTAAAACAAGTGCACTCCCAAAGACCTTGGCATGATGAACTAAACTGAACATAAGAGTTTCGATGGAAAGTCGAGGCCACTAAAGGTAAATTTTCCTAAGCATCATTTAGAAGAATAATGTCTAGTGAATTTGGAATAAATAATGAAATTGAAAATAGTTAAGAAAATGAAGATTTTAAAAAAAGATGTAAATAATAAGTTACAGATGCAATTATTAAAATCCATACTGTTCAATTACTGTTAAGGATATAAAACTGTGGTTAAAGTTATGGATATCTTAAAAACTGTAACGAACCACCCCATCCCCAGTTTCACATTTGCTAAGTATAGATTTCATCTGGAACATGTATATAAGTGAAGATGCCATTGCAATTTTTTGTTTTCACTAACTTAAATGAGGGTTTGTTATAGAGAGAATTGAGAGGGAAGTTTGGAGAAGAAGAACTTTCCTTACCTTTTTTTGGTGTTTTTGAATATAGGTTTCTGCTAGGATATATATATATATATATATATTTATTTACATTGATTTTAAAACATAGTCAGATATGATACGGGAAGGGTTTTCATCTTTAGATATATATTGTTCAATACCTTCTTTGATTCAATTAGGGAATGGATCAAAAATGTTGTTAAACAAAGAAAGATACACCTCTATTAATTTCTACCAAAGAAGATATGTTGCCCTTGCATCGGCTGAGGAAGAAGAACTCGTGATTGTCTGTGCACACAACGTTGGTCTGATGCCAATTTATCATGATATCTCTATGTTAAATTAAGCATAAATATATCTAAAGGTAAAAGGAAAAAGAAAAACTCTATGTATTGTTACAAAAATATTTACAAACTATGTATCAGATCCTATCTAGTTCTCAGAAGGATTAATTATGAGTTTCCTTCACACAAGTTGTTTTTATTTTTTATGCATGTTATTTTTGTTTTTATTTTTTGGGCAATCATCTATACAAGTTATTATTCATTGTTGACATCGTACTCATTAAGCATTTGAACTCAGAAATGGAAGGTGAAATTTGATAAATTCTGCATATTTAATTACTAATATTTTGAAATTAGATGTGAGATCTAAGTATAAATTGTGTCAAGACTAAGAATAATAAATGTCCCTAACAAGAAAAAAAAAAAAAAAAAAACTCTAATCTAACTAGAATCTTTGGGGCATGTCCACATCAAATTTCACTGAAAACTTGTACCTGGCATAGTTTGTTGGATTTAAAGACTAGATTAAGATGATAGACGAAAATAGATAAAGTAACACATGTAAGATCACAGTATTGGACCATCACATACTCCATTGCACTTTACTGAGATACATAAATATTTAGACCCACATGAGGGAGGAACAACTGCTTATAATCGTTTATAGAAACATTGACCATATAACATAGACTAAAACATCTACAAACCAGGGTTGCGCTTTGTCATTTCATCTTCCCAAGTTCACCCTCTCATCCCCAAGTTCACAATTTAATTGAGCTTCTTCTTGTTAGTTGTTGCATTCCTTCACCAACTCTTATTAGAAAGCCAACACAGTTCTGCTCATGTTTTAGAATTTCAAGAAGAGCTCATCCTCAAGACCTCTCCCAATGACCCAAGTCCTAGCTAGAGAGGCTTCTCTTGTTGGGATGAGGATGAGGCTGATGTTCGATTCGATGAGGATGTAGGAATATTGTTCATCGAGTGTTTAGACCAATCTGCATACTTCGGCTGCTCCATTGGCCAGTTGTCAAAGAGATGGCGCAACGAGTATTGTTCTTGGGATTCAAGGTCACTGAAGTCAAGGAAATAATCTTTGAGATTCATCTCCGAGTCTTCCTCTAATGCAAACTTTGACAGAATAGGTTCATCAATGTTTTGACTGGAGGATGGAAACCATAAAAAGGGTTAGAACTATGTAGGCAATGAACATGGTAGCAATAATGTTACATATATATGAATATCTTGAAATGCATAGTGAGAGAGTAAACAAATTAATTAAAGGAAGTACAGGTAAATATAAATTCGAGATGGGTATATTTACTTGTTAACAAGGCTTCCAACACCAGGGCTCTCAGCATCAGATGGGAAGTTGATCGACTGGTTTGGTGTAGTAGCAACCCTAGCAGAAGGTGTCGATATGGATGAGGATCCACCAACGAATGTTGCCTCCTCTTGATCAAATTTAGAGACCTCACTACCTTCTCCTGCCACATTCTTTCTCGAATTGCCGCGACGCTTATATATATGCCTCTGGCAATATTTTTGGTTTGGAATTGCAGGTTTTGAGCACCACCATTTTTTCCCATCGTTCTTCTGGCACATATCAAGCTTAGGAGAACTGTCACCCGATGCTCCCAGTGGAAAATTACCACTTACCACTTCATTTGAAAACCAAAACAAAATATCATAATTCAACTTTTTTTTTTTCTGTAAATAAGAATTGTATTAAAAGAAACCAATGCCAATTAAATTGATAATGGATTTTGAAAAAAAGAATGAAAATTGGTTACGATTTTTGAATTTTTTATTAAATTAGTATTATTACTTTTTACGTGACTGGTATTGGTTTTGTAATTTTTACTTAAGGGGCATTAGATGTGCCCAAAGTCGGGTCAAGACAGACTCGCTGGTGCAACTAGCGGGTTTGCTTTGCGTAAGTCCCGTAGTCTCATGCCCTAGTTTTGATAAAATTTGTTATTGTTTTGTTAAAAATATCAAATCCAATGTGCTTATCAAACAAAAAAGTTAATTTAAAAAATATTTTTTTGCAATAATATAAATGTTTGGTGAAAACATTTATGAAACTAGAACCCATATACCATATGATGCAAAAAATAAAATCCCAAAACACAAGAGAGTCAGAATACCAAAGCTTTACTAAGAATGTTTAATAACAACACGCAAATAGATTAAAAATGAGGGAAACATATTAAAAAACTGCAATAAATAAATATGAAGAAATGGTAAAAGAGAATATATATATATATATATTTTTCATTTGTTAATCTTATAGACCTAAATATGTTTCCCATTTTATCCACATAATTTGAAATTGATGAAATCAAAAGTAAAGTTTTTTTTTTCTTTTATCAGCATAACGTACATTTTTCAATAACCAATAAATCACTTATTAACCACAACTAAATGAAACATTAAATTATAAATCAATAATACTAGAACAAATTGAGATTTGTAAATGATACCTAATTTAAACCCATAAGAGATAAAAAGAAGAAAGTTTATTTGTTGACAAAATAATTAAACCCCTAGAAAAAAATCTTGTTTTGTTGAGTGGTAAGATGTTTTATGTTACCTTCATTACTGTCAAATGGGACTTGTGGGCTGGAATCAGGAGAGTTCGCCATGTTTTGGTGTTTTGCAACGGGGGCTAGAATCGCCTGTTTTAGCTACTGTGAAACTTGTATTGTCCTATCTATGCTCTGGACCTGGATCTCCCCTTAATCTGAAACTGATATCCACTATTACTTTTTAAGTCAGTGGCCTTTGGTTGTGAAGCGGGTTGAGAACTAGAGCCTGCATCAAAGGGATTTGTTGAGCTTCAATCATCTATATGTTTCCCATTTTGTCAACATTATTTCAAATTTATGAAATCAAAATTAAAAGATTTTCTGTCAGTAAAAGATACATTTTTCAATTATATATCAATCAATCACATATCAAACACAATCTATTGAAACGTCAAATTACTAATCAGTAATATTCAAAAAAATTGAGATCTTTAAAGGAGAACTAAATAAAATCCAGAGAAGATAAAAGAGGAAGTTTATTTCTTGACAAAACTAAGAAAAAAAAACCCTAAAAAATCATGTTTTGTCGAGAGGGAAGATGTTTTATGTTACCTGCATTACTATCAAAAGGGATTTGTGCACTAGAATCATTAGTTTCAGCTACTTCGAAATTCCGATTATCCTTTGCTCTGGACCAAAATCTGCCATCAATCTGAACTTGACATCCACTGTTGCTTTGTACCTCAGTGGCCCTTCGTTGTGAAGTGGCTTAGGAAATTCAGACTGCATCGAATGGGTCAATTGAGCTATCTAAATCCATTGACCCAAAATCTATATAGTTAACAAATCTTCGAAGATAAGGGAAGGAAGAGAAAGAAATAAAAGGGGGTATGAAATAGGGCATAGTTTGAGGGCATCTAGTAGGGAATTTATACAACTCGAATATAAGGATTCTTCCAATTTAGGACTTTTTGTTTGAACTTACCAATTATGGTCATATAACGGCTATAATGTCCATTAAAATTACAAATTTTACTTGATTTAATTGTCAAAATTTTATTCTTTTATTGATTTTCGTTTTATCTTGAAATAATATACTATAATATTCCATATATTACATTTGAATAATGAGATTCCAAATGATCTTATTTTAAATTTCATCATTTAAAATAATTGCATTTTGAATTCCATCTCTCGAAATGACAGTTATAAAAAAGTTATTTCAAATTGTTATTTTTTTTGGCTCTAAGGATTTTATTTAAATTCAAATTCTTCTATTTCAAATCTAGTATGAATTTAGACCAAAATTCAATTGCTTCCAACAATTATATATGGAAATAATGAATTTAAAATTTCAAATATCAAATGACAAATGCTAGGGTCTAATGATTCTATTCAAATGCAACCTTATAAAATTAACAAACCAAAAATGAAACTGGCTTTGCCTTTTGTTTTAAGTAGATTGCTTTGACCACCCTTGTGATTTGGCCTAATTTAGGCAAAACCCATCATGTTTTGAAGAATTGAAAAAACTATCCGATATCATCTTCTTGAAAATGTTGCTTCTTTTTTTTTTTTTTTTTCTTTCTTGCAAACCCTAGTGTTGTAGATGCACTTCAATCCACCTCCCCAAGCTTCTTTGTCAGCCCTTGTTCCTCTTTTTTTCATGCTCTGATTTCCTTGTTTCTTCTTCTTCTCCAATGTTCCCTTCTTCTTCATGCTCTCCAATCTTACTAGTGTTTTTCTTGTTCTCTAATCTTCCTTTCTTCTTCTTCTGCTCTCCAATCTTACTAGTGTTTTTCTTGTTCTCTAATCTTCCTTTCTTCTTCTTCTTCTGCTTCCACTATTTTTTTTCTTCTCCATTCATCTTTGACCGTCAATCTTCCATTTTTCTTCTTCTTCTCTGTTTATCTCTGATCGTCAATTATTCATCTTTGGCCACAACTCACCTCTCAAGTATATAACTATATAATATATTAATTTATTATCATTAATTATGTATTTTTATTTATATGAATTTTTTTCTTTTTAAACATTTACTTTATATGCATTCTTTTTTTATATATATTAATTTATTATTTATTCATTTAACGTTAGCTTCGAATTCAAAGTTTTAACATTTTAATTTTGGGATTAATTAATGTCATCAATTGTTTAGTTTAAACTTTTAATTCAACTTCAAAGTTCATAATGTGATAATCATATTATTTTATTTATTTTATTTTAATAAATAAATGATGTGCATTTATTTTGTTCATTAAGGAGAATCGATGCTCCAAATGTACACTTATCAAACAAGAATTTAAAAACAGATTCCACGCCATCGGTTCTTTAAAAAACTAACCCAAGGTGGGACCGTGTGAGTTCATCACATTTAGGTGTTTGCAAAATGTGATACACTTGTCTTTATTGTGCCAAGCAATTTAAGAGTGGTGCATGGCGTACATAAACTAAAATTACATTTTGTTGGGGTTAGGGGTCAAGTAGTTCCATGTAAAAGGTCCCTTGTGACATTTATGTGAAAATGGATGAAAACCTTAAGAAGATTAGTCATAACAAGAAAATTGCTAGAAAACCCTTAAACTTTCATTTGATGAAGACCCTATATATGAGGGGGAAATATAATTAGAAGAAACTTACCAAAGAGAGGCATTAAGACAAAAAGGGTGGCAAGATAAGAGGAAGAGAAAAAAAAATTGTTGAATTAGAAAATCTGTGTCCTTAGGACAACTCCTTGGGCATAAGGTTCAATGAAGAGTGCCCTACCTCATAAGGAAGCAGTTTTGAAAAGCTCATATATAGTGCATGGGCTAGGTGATTTTGTGATGCTTATACTCCATTCATGTTCCCAATACTTTTAGTTTGCATTAGATGCCACTACTACTATTGGTCTTGGATATAAAGGATTATCTTACTATGACTTGTGTATTAACTTGCTCAAGGATTGTAAGAAAAAATATTAGATGCTTATTAACGGGTATCAAGGCCGAACCTTTCATGAGGCCCATGAGGCAGTTGTCCCATGAAAATTTGACTATTTGGCGCCCATAAATTGGAAATATCCTTCTTTATAAGGGCCCACTACCCAGGCCCAGTTGCCCACCTCATCCTCTTCTGTACAGCTTCGCCCCTACCCTTCTTCCTCTCTCGCTTTTGTTGATTCGCTCGTTACCTTGCCTCTCTCACTTAATCGTCCTGACCTTCACTCCTGCTACTCCATCGCTTGTTGCCTCTTTCTCCTCTTACTGCTCCATCACCATTCTCCCTCACTCTCTCGCCTCTCGTTGCTCTGCTCGGTCGCTCACCCTCGTCCTCGTGGTCGGTGGCTCACTCTCCATCGCTCACTGCCTTTCTCTCGCTTCTTCACTTCATCGCAGTTTTGCACCGTCGCTAGCAATTCGCCCTAGTGGCCAATTCAAGGGCCTACTTTTACATTTCGCATTTGGGCCCCAAAATCTCAAGTACAGAATTGATAGGTATATAAGTAATTGAAATGTTTAGATGGATCAAAGGAATAGGACTTTGATTAATTTTTTGATATATTACCCCATAGAAATTACATTTATTAAATTTGTTGATGCCTTTGATGTTGTTAAAGATGCTTCAACATTGTTTAACTTGTTTTCTGAGATAACAGAGTGGGTTGGACTAAAGAATTTGGTGCATATGGTTACTGAATACTAATAATGCTGCCAATTATGTGTCAATTGGGAAGTTATTACAAGAAAAATATGCTCACGTTTATTGGTCACCTTATGCTAATATTGTTTAGAACTCGTGTTAAAGGATATTAACAATATACCACATATTTCTACTTTTGCATCTGGTGCCTATAAGATTTACATTTTTGTCTATACTCATATCACTTTCTTATCTTGGTTAAGGAACCAAAATGATTTAAAGGAAATTATATATCTCGTAACTCGTTTCCCTACACTTTTATCACATTTAGGGGGCATTTGGTATGAGAGAAGTTTTTAAATTCTTGAGATTTATGATTCTTGAGAATACTCTTGAGAATCTTTGATTCCTAAGATTTATGCAATTCTATGTTTGATTAGTTTTAAATATTTTCAGGAATACTGGGTATTCTTTTTTAAGAATCTTACATTTCTATGTTTGGTTTAAATGCAACATTCTTGAGAATCCATGTTAATTTTCCAAAATTAGCCTTATTTGATTTTTTTTTTTGTTTAAAAATGATAAATTTCTTCTAATATATAAAATATTGGGATCCACAACCTCTAAGTCACTTAAAAAAAAAAAAAAAAAAAACCTCTTTAGGAAGTCAAAAAATGTTATTTTTTTACACATTATGTATAATATATATATACATACATAATATATATGTTTGTATGAATATCTACTTTAATTATTTTTAAAGAATTTAGAATACAAAATATTCAGTTATTGTTGCTAATAAAGCTTATGATACATGAAGATCAATATATGTGAAAATGCAAGTAGTGGGTATAAATGAAATAACGAAAAGTGCATGGTTGTCTACTTCTACTTCACTACTTTGGTGGTTCTTTCTATTCTAGAACACAATATTATTTGTACATAAAGAAGTAAACATTGTATTACAAGAACCCAAACAAGTTCATAAGGGAAATTTTAAAAAGCTATCATGACATGACAAAATAAAAACCAAAGTACTTCAGCATTCACAAGTGCTAATATCAATTTAAAGTTTGTAACATAAGTAGTCACATAAATCCACAAACCAAAATAAAATCCAAGTACCATGTATATGCTTAACACATAAAAATATATATAAACATAGCATTACATATATACATGCATAATACGTAAAATATATAAATAACAGAACAATGCAGGTGCTCAATATGGCCAATTGATTGATGCAACAGTAACATAAAATCTAAAAAAATTAAATAAATAATTTAATGGATATGACATAACATATCTATTGAATATATTATATATCATATACAAGTTACAGTAATAACAAAGCTGAGACGGAAAAATATATTATATACATGTAATATATTATATCTATTGAATATATTATATACATATAATGGCTAACTCTCACTATGTTTGATTCTTTGACTCACTCAAACGGAGGAAGAATAAATGGCTTACAGGTTGAGATGGAAAGACGAAAGAAAAATTGCAGGGCAAATGCCCACGTCGCAGCACCGTAATAAAGGAAACGCAGATTATAATAGTGGCTGATTAAGGTAGAAGAAGAACGTAATTATGGGCATATATATGTGTGGGGGGAAGGGGTTATAAGAGAGTGGGTGTTTTAGTCTTTTTATTTGTTAAAAAGTTTTCCTTGTCCATGGGAATCTAAGATTTCCAACCCCCCATGAAAATCTTTTTATGAGAAAGTTGATTAAAAATAATTCTTGGAAATGTTATTTTCTCAAGATTCTTTTTTTAAAAAAATTGTACCAAACAGGGGAATATAGATTCCCAATTTAACATTCCTAGGAATGTAAAAATTTCTCTCATACCAAACGCCCCCTTAAGAGCATGTTTGAATATAAAGATACTTTGTGGAGATGTAGGATGAGCAAACACTTTTTACCTCATAGATTGACAAAGATAGCAAATGAATAAAACTAAAACTGATATTGTTTTGGATAATAAATTTTGGGATAATTGTATGATGATTGTGAAAGTTAAATAAAATATATTAACAGAAAAAATAGATAAAAGTGTCTACCAACCACACGGGGGCATCCCCCAGCCAAAAATCAAAACTCAAAACACAAGAAAGTCTACTCCTTAACACAAGAGAATGGACACAAATCCAAACCACAAATAGACAAAGCAGTAGAAACACATCATGTTGGATCTGTGATCACTAGGGAATCCTCCTAAGTCTCTTGATGATCTCGGGCTAATGCATTCTTCTTCTTCCGTTCACGTTTCCTTTGCAACTTGGTTTTCACATGGACATAATTAGATTCCAAGCTGTCAACCCTTGATGTTGAACCGTCTCCTCGGAGTCCTCCTCTTGACCTTTATCTTCAACAACTATATCGATCACCCCCAAACGCCCCATCTTATCCAAAATGGGCTCATTCATTGGCCAAAAAAATCCATATCTACCTTCGAAGGTGGACAAAATCGATTAGCCAACAAATTCCCCATATCACGTTCTAGAGCAGGGTGGACTATATAAGCACACTCTACACTCCCCTTCACAAGCATAGAGATAGGAGCATTCGGATAATTCCCCTGACACTTACGATTCTGAGCCTGATCCTTAACCAAAGGAGGATTCTGAACTATTTTCTAAGGCTAATTTGGGCATCAGGACAAAGAATGACCAAACACTCAATAATGAGTACAGATAGATAGAACCCATTGGTATCCCACAAGCAGCCGTAACAAGTTGGGCTCACCGGTAGATTCATTAATACCCTTATATAAATTAATATTTCTAGAAAAATGAGAAGACACATCCATCTCAACACAAACTCGGGCAAACCCTACTCTCGACCTATCCTCAGTGGTAAAATCTACATGAATAAGCCTTCCAAGCACACTAGCTACTGTGGAAATGCCCTCCTCATTCCCCCTTCCAACAAAATATTAAAAATCTCAGTGAGACCAAATCGATGCCAAAGCCTCCTGGTGATCAATTGCACCACTGGGAACAATAAATGATTCTCAATAAAATAGCCAACCAAAGTATTACGCCAGCATTTTAGCCCTTGATCAATCACCTCTTCATAAAATTTCACAATCGGGTCTTTAGCCAAAAAATCAATTGAAGGGTAATATCCTAGTTTTTTTTACTAATTGCTGCACTCTCACCCTGTAATTAAAACACAATAAAAAAATACAGTAAAACTTTTATATATTTTTCTTTTTATTTTGGTGAGATGTTTATATTCATCAGTGTACGAGTGCAGTTATAGTCCAAATTTAAATTTATATTTTCTGGATGAGTCCAGGTCGTCCACTGAGAGATTTATTTATGACAAAAGAAAAAGAATGTCACACAAACGCACACGCATTTGGACGAATTAGCAACAAGATTTTTTTATGGATTTTTTAGATAACAGATACTAGGAAATAAAGCAAGGCAGAAGTTGAAATAAACGCTAAATGTGTGAATATGAAATTTGGATAGCATTTGAATTAAGACAATTTCAGCGCCAACCCGTTAATTCCAAAATTTTAGCAGAAAAGATTAACAACATTAATTTAATTTCAGATCTAAGGGTTTATTATTAAATGCAATTAGAGATGATGATAGTTCTAGTTTAAGCAATCCCTATACATGATATGCGAGATTCTAATTTAAGCAACTATCATAAATCCAATTGCAATTAATACACAAAATTACTAAATTAATCATCCGGGTTTGGGTATGATAGCGTTTCCAGTTCTAGTAACTCTCATGCGTGGTATGAAAGCTCTAAGTTAAGCTTACGCTCCAATCCAAACCTGGTGATTTCTCAATAATTAATACACACTCATTCTAAAATTTAAATTAATGTCACTCATTTAAAGCGCAGCTTTCTTTGGGAATCATTGGCGTTAAATACTGTCATTGTCTCAACCCAAGATTAGATTTAGCTACTCATCTCCATTTGAAAGTTAATTGATAGGAATTTAAATGACGTAATTTAAATAATAGAATTTAAATGACATGAATTAAAATTGCAGAAATTTAAAGGCATAAATTAACCCGCCATTTAGGCAGTGGATAATAAAATAACAATAAATGACATAAGAATTCAAGAGAAAAAAGAAAGAAAGTAAGATTACAAGAAAAAACAATAAAGAAAAGAAGAAAAAACATGAACAATTCTCAAAGAGAATATCTAAGTAAACAATTAAGTTTTGATTCAAAAATAATAATCACCCTTACAAGTGCAACCAAGTGAGCTATTTATAGCCCACAAGATGCAATACAAACCACACAATTTCAATTATTCAACTAAACATAATTATATCTAATGCGCACTCACACACTTAAAGTTAAATGATTTTAGCTATAATACACACCTAAAGTTAAATGAATTTTAGCTAAAATACACACCTAAAGTTAAATGAATTTTAGCTAAAAAAAACACCTAATAAAGTACTCATAAAACAAATATTTAAAAATAAAAAAAAATTCTACAATTGGGATTTTAATCTTTATTACGATTAAAAAGAATGCTTAGGCCTTCTCCAAATGATGTCTTCCATGGGTTGCTCAAATTAGGCCTTAAACATGTGCTGGGCCTTGGGCCTTCAATTTAATGGTTCATATGCTAGGCCATTAATTCTTCATGGACTAGGTTTGAATTTTTTATTCTTTAATCCAATTTGAATCTCCAAGCCCACCTTCTTCATGCCTTCAAGCAAACAATTGAATTTTATTAATAGATTATATATTATATATATATAAATGTATTACGCATAGCACATATATATTAGATTATTATATATATATATGCACGCATGTATTGATGTATATGTATTATATATATTTATATATGTGTTGTTGTTGTTGTTGTTGTTATTATTATTATTATTATTATTATTATTATTATTATTATTATTATTATTATTATTATTTTTAAATTTTACTTTAGAACTTCATTTCATTTATTTTTCAATTTAAACTTACATATAACCATAAAGTATATATTAATATCTAATTTAAGCTAATTTTAAAATCAAAAAGAATGGTGTAATTATAACAGAATTTTTACAAAATTAACCACTAATCATACCCCCCAACTTAAATATTGCTAATCCCATAGCAATTAGATTTTACACTTGCCAAGATTTATTCACAATAACTGTATGAATGTAAAAATTTCAAATTCGAAACCGAAATCCATAAAATCAAATAAGTAATTTAGCATTCTAAATCAGATTTTTAGTTAAAGGTCATACAATCTCAAGAATGACAATTAGAATAACTAACACACAGACTTACTCCCTCAAAGTTTTGACTTTAAATCTTACTATGGATTTTCCCTCCAATAAAAAGGATTCCTCAGGTGTACACACAAGGGGATGCATCGTTATAAGAATAAATGCAGAACAAGTTCAAAACTCGGTGTCATCCCAAATACAAGAAACATATTTTCAAAAAAGAATAAGAAAATTGACATAGCTTCATGACCGGAATAATGCCCTAAATGAATAGCTTCTAAATCTAAACATGATTCCCTACTCCAAATTCGAATTTTGAGATCACGTGATTTATAGCATCAAGAGGGACCAGACCGGGTTGAAATGGGGTTATGAGGTTAATACGGGTTGTCAAAGAAAATGTAAAGTGTGCAAAGGGTGTGTTAGAAATTTTTTTTTTTCCAACATTTATTTTGAAACAATTGTGCTGAAAGCTAAGAGAATTTCTTTTTTTTTTTTTTCTTTCTTCTTTTTTTTCTTTTTTCTTTTTTTTTAAATATGAAAATATCTAGATAGAATAATTTCCAAAAAACACACCAGACTAGACAAAATTCATATGGTTATGGGTTAAACGAGGGTAACGAAAGAAATTGTACTACAAATGGCTCAAATGGGCTACAAAGGGAGGTTAATTTAAAGAAAGAAAAAGGTTAATAGGCCAAAAATGAAAGAAATTGATCCCCTTATCATGCTTCTACAAAACGATATTACTTAGTCATCTAATTCGAAGTTTGAAACCAGTCAAATTCATCTGCTATCATACTAGACATTCAAAGCGAATTGATATTTTGAAGCTATTGAAAAGATGAGATAAACAATAAAGCATATTTAGAGTAAGTGTTATTTCACTCATAATTAACGGTTATTAGGCTCAAACACTCATTTGGGTAATAGTATCCACTTCTGTTGAGAGATCATACAATGTACTATCAGCTAATTACTGTTACCTGTGACTTTATGACCGATAACCAATGAATGCAAATTACTTGTTCTAATGCATATACATTTTCAAATAAGAAATCAATACATTCATGTTTCGTATTGCAAACTTAACCGGTTATCAGTGCATAACTCCAAAGCTTTAGGAATAGCGTTATTTAAAACACATAATTTTTTTTTTTAATAAGAGTAGATAAAGATAATCAATTCCCACAAGACTACAAGCAAGTAATAGCAAACTCATAGTTAAACATGAACCAGATAATTCATAACTGCACCTTACACCCCCTAACCTAAATTGCAGTAATAAAATAGGGTTGATAGGAATACCTGTGCTAAAACTCAAACAAACAAATGAGCATACCATATATATATATTTATATTTTCACACCAAAATAAAAATTTTATGCAAGTCATAAGATAAACAAAATGCGTCTCAAGAATATAAAAAATACTCCTTACTCAGCCATCTTATCAAAGACTTTGCCTAACAACATTCCACAGTTTTTTTTAATTAATTAATTAATTTTTTTTTTTTTAGGAACACAACTAAGAAAAATCTTGCAAGTTATACAATAACTAGATGGGTCTCAAGAGTATAAAAAGTACTCATTACTCAGCCATCTTAATAACGAGCACTCATCACGGTGATAAATCTAAATTAATCGGACCCCTTTGGCGCTTGTTACTGATTGCCTTAGACCAGTCTATCCGAGGCTCATGAGTATCGTGCTGTAGAACATAAGCGTGTAATTTCTCTACCAGCTCCTCAATGGTGGATGCGGAAATGAGAATCTTTCTTGTTGAAAGAGAAATGAACTTTTAGTCCACAACCTGATCAAGAAAATAGAGTAATCTATCGAAAAAATGGTTAACATTTAAAAGTCCAATGGGTTTGGTATGGAGATTAATCTTGGACCAGGAGATTATACAAAAGATTTTTTCAAGTGTTCCAAAACCTCCTGGTAAAGCAATGAGAGCATCTGACTGATAAATCTTACAAGCCATGCGTTCAAACATAGAAGTCGTTTTTAGAAGTTGACCGCGTGTAATCCCGAAAATATGTGGTTCAGCCAAAGGGATTGGCATTACACCTACCACCCATGATTTTTCAAGATGTGCAACTTGTGAAACATAACCATTCAATCCACGACTTCCCCCTCCATATACCAAATTAATTTTTTTCTCTCATAATTTTTGGCCTAGTTCGCTTGCTACAAGTGCATAACAAATATCACTCCCAAATTGAGAGACACAAAGTACACATATGGTATTGATTCGACGAACTAACTAGCCTTCCACGTTTGTTCCTTTTGTATGCCCGGGAAAGAGATTTGGCGATCAAAAGTAGCTATACAAAAATTCAACAAGAAATAAATACAAACAAAAATTATGTATATGTACAAGTAGTTGTGATTGTGGCTCACATCTTCCTCCGATTTTACGTCCAGAAATGGGTTAAACACTTTTTATGAAATGGGGATAAGCTTCCCATCTAATTTTCTTATAGATTGGCAAACATAGTCGTTTTTAGTCAGATTCCCAAGACTATAGCATTGGTGGTCACTTATAAACTAGGTCCATAAAGCAAGAAATTCTCTTTGCACTATTCCACATGGATGCGTCTCAAGAGTTAATCGGATATCATCCAAAGACTCCTTACTCAGTCTATGCTTTATGAAACTAATTTTATCTTCTCGATTTATGGACGTGAACCCCACAGATTTGCATTGTGTGTTACAGGTCCAACGAGCACACTTGTGACAACCATTCACTATTTTCGCTCTTCGTTTCTTTGCAAAACTATTCTTTTTTAAGCCTGGAAAGTGCTTAAAACTAGGTGAAGTTTCGCCAGCTAATCAAACTTTTGCTTCGATCAGCCAATGAATATTTTCAGGGATATTATTACGCATCAACAGCCTAAGTCTTTCACACCTAGCGGCATCAATTTTTTTCAAATCATTCTGGGGAAGAGATAGATAGTACTTGCGAATTTTTGAGAGCTGAAGATTTATTTTTTTTTTTTAAAGACAACTATAATAAAAAAAAAAAAAAAAGTAAAGAACTATAAACTTTACAAAAGGGATGAGAGTACCTGATCGGAGAATAACACAAAGGAGAGAAGATTGAGCTTAAGAAGAGTGACTTGCCTCATACAGATATGGAGTCTCTTATAGAGCAATGGGCATCACTATTCGACACTCGGCTAGAGGCATGCTATAATTGCACCGTCAGGCTTCTCTTTTTTCAACGTTCAGCATTTCTTTTTTTCAACGCTTAGTACCTCATTTTTCAATATTTGGCAGTGTGCCTCTTTCTTTATAGGGAAGTGTGATTGCACTGCTTGAGAAAAATGGCTACCACCAGCGTCAATTCTGTCTCCCTCTTTTTTTTCAATTTTTTAAATTTATTATTATTATTATTATTATTTTTAATTTTTTTTTTCAGGGGCCCAATAAAATCATGTATACTACACAAGACAATATTATCGAGTCAACTAAAATTATTTGCACAATGGATCAATTTCAAACACCAATAAATCAATTATTAAGTACACCTTATCCCCTAACTTAAATTGCGCATTGTCCTCAATCGGCAATAAAATGATAGAAGATAGGCATACCTGGCGGTCTTCAATGCATGAACTCGTATGCAAAAATTTTATTTAGACTGCACATAGAGAAACACTATTTGAATCAAAGTTAATTAAGTAATATAGAAAAGGAACAACTTATATATATATACTTCTTTTATTTTATTTTATTTATTTTTTATTTTTTTAATGTTCTAGATCTAGAGACATCAATTTAATCTAAATGGAAATGTGGTCTTTTAATGTCAGATTCCCAAACGATATGAAACTTCCCTTACTCATCAGATGATGGTGGATCATCCAAATCCACAACTCTTTTATTGTCCTTAACACTACCCTGGTATGGTTTCAACCTATGACCATTGACTGTATGAAGTTGTCTCGATTCTGGATTTTCTATCTCAAAGGCCCCATATTCTGAGATGGACTTGATTACAAATGGGCCGACCCATCGAGACTTCAATTTTCCTGGGAATAGATGCAATCGAGAACCGTTCAAGAGTACATGTTGCCTTACCTGAAAGCTTTTTCGAATGATGTGCCGATCATGCAACTCTTTCATGCGAACCTTGGCCAATCGTGCATTTTAAAATGTCTCGTTCTGAATTTCCTTGAGCTCATTCAATTGGAGCTTCCTAGATAGTCCTGATTTAGTTAGACTCTTGTTGATCTTTTGAATTACCCAATATGCTCTATGCTTAATTTCCATCGGCAGATGATAAGATTTACCATATACTAGCCTATAGGGAGACATTCCTAAAATTATTTTATAAGCTGTCTTATATGCCCAAAGAGCATCTACTAGTCTTAAGGACCAATTCTTACGATTAGCAGCAACAGTCTTTTCCAATATGCGCTTAATCTCCCTATTGACTGACTCGGCTTGACCATTGGTTTAGGGATGGTATGGTGTTGCAACCTTATGCAGTACACCATATTTCTTCATTAATCTTGCCATAACTTTATTACAAAAATGGGAACCCCCATCACTGATGATTGTTCGTAGCATCCCAAATCGACTGAATATGTTTTCTTTCAAAAATTTCACTACAGTCCTATGGTCATTTGTTCTGGCTGGGATCGTTTCGACCCATTTGGACACATAGTCAACAGCAAGTAAGATGTATTCATGACCAAATGAATTAACAAATGGGCCCATAAAATCCATACCCCAACAATCAAAAACTTCTAACACTTGAATCGGATGTAATGGCATCATGTTTCTCCTCGACAAACTTTTTAACCTTTGACATCGATCACAACTTGAACAGAACTTGTACACATCTTTGAACAGTGTTGGCCAATAAAATCCACTCTGAAAAATTTTTGCAACTGTTTTCTTGACAGAAAAATGGCCTCCATATGCAAAAGTGTGACAGAAATTAATGACACTCTGTTGCTCATGATTGGGTATGCATCTACGAATGATTTGGTCAGGACAATACTTGAAGAGGTAGGTCTCATCCCAAAAGAAGGTTCTGACTTTTCTGAAGAATTTATGCCTATCTAGCTTACTCCAATGGTCTAGGATCAGACTAGTTGCCAGGTAGTTTGCAATGTCGGCATACCAAGGGACAACAGATGATGCAGGAATAACATTCACTTCAAATAGTTGCTCATCAGGAAAATTGTCATGGATTGATTCATCAAATTGTGTGAGAACTTGACCTGGAATCCTTGACAAATGATCAGCCACCACATTCTCTACTCCCTTCTTGTCTCTAATTTTAATGTTGAACTCTTAGAGGAGTAAGATCCATCGGAAGAGACGGGGTTTTACATCTTATTTTGTGAAAAAATACTTTAGAGCAGCGTGATCGATAAAAATGATCACTAGTGACTCTACGAGGTAAGATCGGAACTTGTCTAGGGCACAAACAACTGCTAGTAACTCTTTCTCTGTAATGGTATAATTCTTTTGTGCCTCATTAAGAGTTTTACTAGCATAATATATCATATGAGGTTTCTTATCCTTTCTCTTCCCTAACACACCTCCTACCACATAATCACTAGCATCGCACATAAGTTCAAATAGGAGGGACCAATTAAGGGATTGAATGATAGGTGCTGAAATAAGTGCATCTTTCATTTATCAAAAGCAACTTGACACTCACCGTTCCACTCAAAAGGTATGTCAAAGGCTAGGAGGCGGCATAAAAGTCTGGCTATGGCACTGAATGAAGCAATAAAGCACCTATAAAAATCAGCATGGCCAAGAAAAGACCTAACATCTCTCACATTCGTTGGGGCGGTTAATTTTTGAATTGACTCAACCTTGGACTGATCAACCTCAATACCCCTGGAAGAAATAATATGTCCTAGGACACTTCCTTGAGTAACCATGAAATGACACTTCTCCTAATTTAGAACTAAATTCATTTCTTTGCACCGGACCAGAATTTTCTCCAAATTTTCGAGATAACTCTCAAAACTGTCTCTGTACACTGAGAAGTTATCCATAAAGATTCTACCACATTCTCAACCAATTCACTGACAATACTCATCATGAATCTTTGAAAGGTTGTAGGGGCATTGCACAAACCAAATGGCATTTGTCTGTAAGCAAATGTCCCGAATGGATATGTGAACGTGGTTTTCTCCTGATCCTCTAAGGCAATTTCAATCTGATTATACCCAGAATACCCATCTAAGAAGCAGTAGAAGGCATGTCCCGCTATTCTCTATAAGACCTGATCCAAAAATGGAAGCGAAAAATGATCCTTCCTAGTCATAAAGTTGAGCTTCCTATAATCTATGCACATCCGCCATCCAGTCTGGATGCGTGTAGGAATGAGGTCATTGTTCTCATTTGCTATCACAGTGATTCCTGACTTCTTAGGTACGACTTGAGTTGGACTAACCCATTTGGAATCAGATATAGGGTAGATGATGCCAGCATCTAAGAGCTTCAACACCTCCCCCAAACCACTTCCTTCATGTTTGGGTTTAACCTTTTCTGCATCTGTCTCACCGGCTTTGCATCTTCTTCCAAAAAAATTGTGTGAGTGCAAATTAAGGGACTAATGCCATGCAGGTCTTCTATAGTCCAACCTAGAACTTTCTTGTGTACCTTTAACAGATTCAGCAATTGTTCCTCCTGTTGAGGATTCAGACTTGATGAGATCATCACCGGCAAATATTCTCCTTCACCTAGGAATGCATACTTAAGGTTGTTTGGCAATGGTTTCCTTTCAGGTGTAGGTAAGCAGCTTAAGAGAGATTCAGTTTTCTCTCGAGAGCAATCTTGTTGCTCTATAAATTCCTCCAACTCAAAATTTTCCTGAGCAAATCCACAGTTAATGTACTCCTCACTCAATGTCTGTATCAGATCAGCTTTTTCAGTCTCATTCTCCACATCAGGTTGTTTGGAAACCCTAAAAATGTTTGTTTCCAAAGTCATATTTCCAAATGACAATTTCAAGATTCCATTCCTACAGTTGATGATGGCATTTGATGTGGCAAGGAATGGTCGACCTAAGATGACTGGCATAGGAGGCTGAGGCCCCTGATGCGGCTGGGTGTCCAAAACGATAAAGTCCACCGAAAAGTAGAACTTATCGATTTGTACTAAAACATCCTCCACAATTTCTCGTGGAACTTTGACTGATCGATCAACCAGCTGAAGGGTCACTCTAGTGGGTTTGAGCTCACCTAATCCCAATTGTTGATACACACTGTATGGCAACAAATTGACACTAGCTCCTAAATCCAAAAGTGCCCAATTAACCTTTTGACTTCCTATGATGCATGAAATGGTTGAACAGCCTTGGTCTTTATATTTGGGAGGTGTTTTCAATTGGAGAATGGCGCTAACTTGTTCGATTAAGAATGCCTTTTCATGCACATTTATTTTTCTTTTGACAGTGCATAGATCTTTCAAAAATTTTGTATATGAAGGTGTTTGTTTGATTGCATCCAACAGCGGGATGTTGATTCTCATTTGCTTGAACACTTCATATATGTCCACATTTTGTTGTTCCTTCTTTGCACTGATCAATCTTTGAGGAAAATATGGTTTGGGTCTGTATTAAATTTCTTTCCCTGAAATGTTATTACATTTCCCATCTTCTTTTTATTTTTCATTTTTCTCATTTTTTTCATTGTTTTCATTTTTCTCCATGGTGGGTTCATGATCTTTTGGTTCTTCCTCTTTAGCAGCAGGTTGTTTTATCTTAGGATCAGTTGGTTTTTCAATTATTTTTCCACTTCTTAGGGCAGTCACTACTTGCACTTGTTCATGAGTGTTGGTTTCACTATTTGAAGATTCTACCTGGTTGATTTGCCTAATTGGGTTAGGATTAGTTTGGGATGGAAACCTTCCGGGTTCTCTCACACTCAATGTTTGTGTTAACTTGGTCAACTGGCTCCTAATGTCTTTTATGGCTTTGTTTGTTTACTTTTGAGTTTTGGCAACTTGATTATTGATTCATGTTTGGTTTTGGATGAATTGATGTAGAGTGTCCTCTAAAGGTCTCTTATGAGATGGCTGGTAGGTGTTGGATGATAAATCTTGATTTGGCTGGAAAGATTGTTGTGCAGGGAAGGGTGGCTGAGAATGATTTGCAGAATCATTTCTCCAAAAAAAAATTGGGTGGTTTCTATTATTAGGATGATATGAGTTGTAATTTTAGTTATGCCCGTAATAGTTTCCCCCTTGATTTTGGTTTTGCCTACCCTCAAAATTGTGTGGTTGTGCATTATTTGTTTGTCCATACAATATCTCTTTGAAAGCAGGTAATGTAGGACATTCCTCAGTCTTGTGCTCTATTGTGTCATAAACTGCACATTTTACTTCTACTTGATTAATAGATTGTGTTCTCTTGGTTTCCAGACTTTTAATCTTTCTTATCAAGGAAGTTATCCTATCATTCAGATCATCACTCTCACTCAGTTGGTACCTACCTCTAGACTGTGGATTTTCTCTTGAGTCATTAGAAGATATTGGTCCAAGCTCCCAGTTTCTAGTGTTTTCTGCTAAGGTATTAAAGAACTGGAATGTTTCATCTGGAGTCTTATCATGAAACTCACCATTACACATGGTGGACACTAGCATTTTCATTTGAGGACTAAGAGCATCATGAAAGAAACTGACCATTCTCCATTGTTCAAAAGCATGGTGTGGGCAAGCATGGAGAATGTCTTTAAACCTCTCCCAAGTTTGAGCAAAGTTCTCATTGGGTTTGCACACAAAGTTCATAATCTGCCTCTGAAGCGTGACAGTCCTATTGGCTGGGAAATATTTTTTCAAAAATGTCGTTTGCGTTTCCCTCCAGGTTCCTATGGACCTAGATGGAAGAGTGCTCAATCACATCTTAGCCTTATCCTTGAATGAAAATGGGAAGAATTTTAATCTTATGATATCTTCATTCACTGTATGATCCATACAGGTGCTACACACTTTCTCAAACTCTTTCATATGGGTGTATGGGTTTTCAGAATCCATGCCATGGAAAGTTGGCAACAGTTGGATGGTGGCAGGTTTGAAATTAAACCTATGATGGTTGATGGGAAGAATAATGCATGAGGGAGTTGTCTGCCTAGGAGGATAAAGATACTCCCTAAGGGGTCTGATCATTTCCTAATCAATGGGATCAGGGTCACCGTAGTCACTACCATGTGCAGACATGTTGTGTGCAAGTGGTATGTTCTCATTGTGTTGAGACATGAGTGATTGATATTCTACAGTTCTACCTGACCTAAGTATCATACACCATGTGCAAACAAAAATAAAGTAAAAAGAAATAGAGTTACCGAATTTATCAGGAGATGCTTATTCTTATTTTTTTTTTCTTTTTGTTTTTTCCTCAATCTCCCCGGCAACGATGCCAAAATTTGGCTACTTTCTCACCCTGTAATTAAAACACAATAAAAAAAATATAGTAAAAATTTTATATATTTTTTCTTTTATTTTAGTGAGAGGTTTATACTCATTAGTGTACAAGTGCAGTTGTAGTTCAAATTTAAATTTATATTTTCTAGATGAGTCCAGGTCGTACACTGAGAAATTTATTTATGGCAAAAGAAAAAGAATATCACACACACGCACACGCATTTGGACGAATTGGTAACAAGATTTTTTTATAAATTTTTTAAATAACAGATAATAGAAAATAAAGCAAGGCAAGAGTTGAAATGAACGCTAAATGTGTGAATATGAAATTGGATAACACTTGAGTTAAGACAATTTCAGCACCAACCCGTTGATTCCAAAATTTTAGTAAAAAAGATTAGCAACATTAATTTAATTTCAGATATGAGGATTTATTATTAAATGCAATTAAAGATGATGATAGTTCTAGTTTAAGCAATCCTCATACATGATATGCGAGATTCTAATTTAAGCAACTACCATAAATTCAATTGCAATGAATACACAAAACAACTAAATTAATCATCCGGGTTTGGGTATGATAGCCTTTCCAGTTCTAGTAACTCTCATGCGTGGCATATAAGCTCTAAGTTAGACTTACGCTCTAATCCAAACCTAGTGATTTCTCAATAATTAATACACACTCATACTAAAATTTAAATTAATGTCACTCATTTAAAGTGCAGCTTTCTTTGGGAATCATTGGCGTTGGACATTGTCCTTGCCTTAACCCAAGATTGGATTTAGCTACTCATCTCCATTTGAAAGTTAATTGATAGGAATTTAAATGACGTAATTTAAATAACAAAATTTAAATGACAAGAATTAAAATAACAGAAACTAACCGGCCATTTAGGCAATGGATAATTTAAATGACATAAATTAAAATTATAGAAATTTAAATGCATAAATTAATCGGCCATTTAGGCAGTGGATAATAAAGTAACAATAAATGACATAAGAATTCAAGAGAAAAAAGAAAGAAAGTAAGATCACAAGAGAAAATAATAAAGAAAAGAAGAAAGAACAAGAACAATTCTCAAAAAGAATATCTAAGAAAACAATTAAGTTTTGATTCAAAAATAATAGTCACCCTTACAAGTGCAACTAAGTGAGCTATTTATAGCCCACAAGATACAATACAAATCACACAATTTTAATTATTCAACTAAACATAATTATATCTAATTAGCACTCACACACTTAAAGTTAAATGAATTTTAGTTATAATACACATCTAAAGTTAAATGGATTTTAACTAAAATACACACATAAAGTTAAATGGATTTTAGCTAAAAAAATACACCTAATAAAGCACTCATAAAATAAATATTTAAAAATTAAAAAAAAAATCTACTATTGGGTTTTTTATCTTCATTATGATTAAAAAAAATGTTTGGAGCTTCTCCAAATGATGTCTTCCATGGGTTGCTCAAATTGGATCTTAAACATGTGCTAAGCCTTGGGCCTTTAATTTAATGGTTCATGCGCTGGACCATTAATTCTTCATGGGCTGGGTTTGAATTCTTCATTCTTCAATCCAATTTGAGTCTCCAACCCTACCTACTTCATGCCTTCAAGCAAACAATTGAGTGTTATTAATAGATTATATATTATATATATATAAATGTATTACGCATAGCACATATATATATTAGATTATATTATATATATATATGCACGCATGTATTGATGTATATGTATTATATATATTTATATATTATTATTATTATTATTAAATTTTACTTTAGAACTTCATTTCATTCATTTTTCAATTTAAACTTGCATATAATCATAAAATATATATTAATATCTAATTTAAGCTAATTTTAAAATCAAAAGAATGGTTTAATTATAACAGAATTTTTACAAAATTAACCACTAATCAACTGACTTGCACCACGATCATCAACCAAATTAGCCCATGATTTTCTGTTGCCCTACTAGACTTGAAAATCATTAACAAAAGAAGAGCCATTTGGTTTGGCTTGCTTTTTATCGCCATTAGGCCTATGCGTATTGCGACCCAATCCCCCATCGAGGCTAGAAGAACATTGTTTGGCCCCACCATAGCCAGCTCTATCATTCTTCTACCTTTGACACCCATTACCATCGGACAGTTGGGCCCTCGCTTATGTCGGAGCATCCGTTATACCTATCTCCTCATCCCAAAAAATTTGGGATAGCTCCTTCCCACCTTTGGTCGGAATATTCACAGTTTCAAATCGATATATCACCCTCTGAGGACTCCAACTCCTCTGAACCCTCCACCTCACCCTCTCCATTCTCCCCCGATGACTCTAACCCAACACCTACTAAAGGTGGAAGAAGACATGAGCCTACCATGACTTCATTATTAGAGAAAGTTGAAACACCAGCAGCCTGAACAGGGACCTGAAATAGCTCCTCAAAATCCCCATGAGCCTCATCTTGACGTTGAGGATCATCCTGGCCAGCCTCAATTCTGGCTTGCTGTAGGATTAGCCCCCCATTGTGAGATTGCTGGGTATAGTAGATTTTGATGATAACCTTTATTTGGGTTATGCATATCATCACGTATTGGACACAAATGACAATCATGAAAATTTTCAAAAATAGAGAAAAATTATATAAGTCTTACACATATATTATTGAGTCGCGATAGGATAAGCATTTAAGTTAGACACTTCATGCAACAATTTATTTTATCAACCTTGACTTTGTTTACGATGATGATATCTACAACAAGGCTTAAATTATGAATAGTCTTTTTGATGTCCTTAATCATGAACATTATTGTGTTAGTTACAATGTTGTTCATACAATGAAAGAAATACAAATGTATAAACAACGACGAGAAAGCTTTGGAAGTAAATTTCCTATTCAAGAAGTTAAGACAATTCAACCTAGTAAGTATTTTTTTTTTTTTTCTATTCAATTGCTACTTTGTAAGTCACTGTTGGTATTTATTTTTTAATGTTGAATAATGAATATTGAATACAATCTAAATTTATTGTATAATCTTTAGCTAAATGGTGGAGGATGTTTGGAGGTGCTTCTCCAACTTTACAACTGTGTTATTACTCATATCCTTACCCAAACAACTTTTGCTTTGGGTTGTCAATGAAATTGGAGTGTGTTTGAACCCATTCATACTAAAATGAGAAATAGATTGGAGCATCAAAGGTTAAATGATCTTGTATTTGTTTTTTTATAATTTGAAAATGAAGAATATGTATGTTTTCCCCCTATTATGCTTATGTTTGATTTTTTCTAGGTTTTTTTTTTCTTTTTAGTAAACTAGTCAATGATTCATTTGTTTTCCCTTTTTTATGTAGAACTTTGTTTAAGAAGAAATTAATCATATGATCCAACTGATTACGAATGTATTGAATTGATGAATTTTTGGGTTGAAAAGAAAGAAGTAAAACCCAATCTTGATTTTGAGGAACTTGAGAATACAATCTATGAAGATAATGCATTTCCATTTGGTATTGAAGAGGATATAAACTCCTAATGAGGGAATATTTATAGGGGGCAATTTTACTGTACTACCCCTGGGAGATTACCATTAACTCGGAGCCATGTGTGCCAGTAAAGGCCAATATGCGATCACCACGTGTCCATTCCTAGGAGCTCCATACGTCCTTATAATCTCTATTGTGATTTTGAACTGGAAGAGATAGAGAGGAAGACTCAGTCAAACAAGAATCTCTCCAACACCTTAAGATTTTTCTCCGTTCGAATGTTATCTTATCTCCTTTTGAAAGTTATCTGATCTTCTCAGGGTAGGCTGAACGTCATCTATAAATAGAAGATAGCCTCTACAGGTCTGGGGGATCTGCCCCCTAAGGGACTTTTCTATTTTTCTATTATTATCTCCAATTTATAACCCTATAAACTGACTTAAGCGTCGGAGGGATCATGGGGAGTAAGCCCCTACCCTTTTTGCAGGTATTTGGTCCAAGACAGAAGAAGGTGATAGGCTCTGTATCATCAATTAGCGCCCACCGTGGGGCATTCGTCTTTTCTTTCTATCTGCCAAGCATAATTTCAAACCGTATGAAATCTATTTAACTCAATTACATGTATGTGCTGATTGCATCATGGGTACGCTCGTTTCTTTAAATATTTTTGTGCCTGCTAAGCTTTTATTTTTTCAATTATTGTTCTATGCAAAAAATAATTGAAAGGGCAGGCCGAAAGATTCATATATGCATATGTATATATATGCTGTGAGAAGTTCTGGTTAAGGCATGGTATAAAAAAGAAAAGTAATTCTGCCATTATTTTGTATCATACGCACATACATACATCATATACATATACATTCATATTATAATATATTGAGAAAAGCTTTATGTGGAGCTAGTGAAAAAGATTGTTGTATTATATATATATTATACAAAAGAAGCTCCTGCGAGACACTCTGTGTGCATATTTTGTAGTTTCTTACAGAAGCTTGATTATTAGAAAAAGGCAAATCCAGACCCAGTGACATTAAGCATATATATGTATATATTATATTATATGTTGCAAGGAGCTTCCAGAGAAAGCTTTCCTGGAAAAAGGCAAAATATGCAGGACCCCCAAATAGCCAAGAACAAACATAGCGTAAACAGCGATTGCGAGAAGTTATCAATGACAGCGGCTTGGAGGTCAATGTTTTTTATCTAACTGGAATCTGGCGTGTTGACAATTGAAGACAAAAGAAGTTCAAGTGGCGAAAGCATTTAGGAGTCTCTTCCATGAACTACTCAAAATCACACCCAAAAAGCACATGGATTGGAACGTTCTAGATCTGGGTGCTGAAGAAACAAATTTGAGTTGTTGAAAAAGTAGATCGAGAACAAATTTGCTAAAGGTGCGGATATAGAATGGATCTGGGTTAATATATATATATGGATACTTTCTCTGATTGCGGATGTAGGCGTTACGCCGAACCGCGGAAACAAAATACTCTCTTTAAT
Source organism: Diospyros lotus (assembly GCF_014633365.1). Lineage (NCBI taxonomy): Eukaryota > Viridiplantae > Streptophyta > Magnoliopsida > Ericales > Ebenaceae > Diospyros > Diospyros lotus. Next base: position 275,635 of record NW_026267115.1, on the reverse strand, counting down.
TACGAACGTAGGCGTTATACCGAACCACAAAAACAAAATATGAATATTATTTAATTGCGGATGTAGGCGTTACGTCGAACCGTGGAAACAAAATACTCTCTCTAATTGTGGACGTAGGCGTTATACCGAACCGTAAAAACAAAATATGAATATTTTTTAATTGCGGACGTAGACATTATGCCAAACCGCAAAAATAAAATATGATTATTCTTTAATTGCAGACGTTGGCATTTCACCGAACCGCGAAAATAAAATATCAAATATTCTTTAAAATCTCGGTCATCAACTATAATCCAAGCCAGCATGTGCACATGAAGACCGAAGATCCGAAAGGCCTCGACAACACAAAAGTAAAGGATTAGATGTGATCCTCGGGGGGCCCCGAACCCCCGAACACTCAAAAACAAAGGATCAGATATGATCCTTGGGGGGCCTCGAACCCTCGAACACTCAAGATGAAAGGATCAAATGTGATCCTTGCGGGGCCTTGAGCTCCCGACGACTCAAGACAAAAGGATCGCATATGATTCTCGAACCCCTGACCACAAAACAGGAACGACTCAAAGGTGACTACTCTTAATAATTAAGGAATGAGTTCAAGGCTTTGAACCTCGACCACCGAAGATCAAAGGGGACCACCCTTACTAATTAAGGCACTAGTTCGGAGGTTACAAACCTCTACCAAATGAAGACCAAATGGGACCACCCCTAAGAATTAAGGAACGAGTTCGGGGTTATGAACCTTGACCATCGAAGGCTCAAAGGGGACCACCCTAAGGAATCACTCCCAAAACAAAAAGAAGGTTTGATATAACCCCCCCCCCCCCCTCGGTTCGAAAAGAACCTCCAAATGAAAGCCAAAGGATCAAGATTCTTGCTAAGTAAGCAGAGCTACATGAAAAAGCTGCCTCACCGGGATAGTAGAGCTTTATCCTAGTACACCTAAATGGTTAAGGGCCAAGATTTTATGAGTTTTGGAAAGTAAGCGAAAGAGGGAAACCTCGGTCACCACAGCTTCGGCCAGCGGCCCTGAAGACAAGGCACGCAGCCTCGGCCAACGGCCCCTGAAGATGAAGCACGCGGTTTCGACCAGCATAGCCTCGACCCTAGGCCCCCGAAACCAAGGCACGTAGCCTCGGCCAACATAGCCTCATCCCTAGGCCAAAAATAACAATAAAAATATATATATGTACTAATTTAACAACTGGCCCCTTTATACCATAGAAAAATCCCCGAACGTCTATATCACCTCAAATGACTTAATCACCATGTTGAGAAACCTGTGAACTAAACACACAACTAGATTCAGCAGTACCAAGATCCAAAATGAATAATCGAACAAAATCGAAAAATGCAACACACGTACACAACAGAAAATAAAGAACTCGGAATATACGTGTTCGGATCGAAAGATCCTACTCACGGCAGAGGCTCCGCCTCTAGTCAATCCACTAGAAATGTATAGGTGATTACACAACCAAGATTACATCTGAATCCCTCAAGAAACAAAGCTATCAAAATCAAAACAGAAGCAAAATACAACAAAATACAACTCAATCTCAGAACGAGTAACAGAAACAAAAACAAGCTTCTTACCGACCAATCTCACACGCCATAGGCGATTTGCACTGAGATATACAGATACTTGAAGTCGATTCTTGCCAAGAACAGAGAGGATTCACGATGAGTCCGTCGGTTACAAATTTTGGGTTTCAAACGAGAGAGAGAGATCGCAAGCTTCTGCAGATTAGGGCATGAACAAGCCCTTATATACTTGGGCGCTGGAAACTTGGGCCAAGCAATAGAGACATGGGCCAAATGCGAGCTTGGGCTAGGCTGGGCTGCTAATAAAAACTCGGCCCACCATATATATATATATATATATCATCATAATGTATACAGCAGATAACCAAATGAGATGCAAATGAAATATAAATGCAAATTCACATGAAACCCAATTGCAAACATAAAATGCAATAATCAAATACATTTTGAATCACCTAAAGTATTAACACACCCTCTGCATGGGAAGAATGAAAGGGCACTGGGAGACTTGAAAAACGAATTCAACACCTGAGACTACTAACCCAATTTTTAGTAGAACTTTTTTACAGAGGTTCAAAAAAACAATGACGACTACTCCTTCGACTGCCCAAACTCCTCGCTCGATCAGCTCAAGGAGTGGGGGACAAGTGATGAAGGAATATTTACAGGGGGCAATTTTACTATACTACCCCTAGGAGGTTACCATTAACTTAGAGCCATGTGTGCCAGTAAAGGCCAATATGTGATCGCCACGTGTCCATTCTTGGGAGCTCCATACGTCCTTATATATAATCTCTATTGTGATTTTGAACTAGAAGAGATAGAGATGAGGACTCAGTCAAGCAAGAATCTCTCCAACACCAAGATTTTTCTCTATTCTAATGTTATCTTATCTCCATCTGAAAGTTATCTGATCTTCTCAGGGTAGGCTGAACGTCATCTATAAATAGAGGATAGCCTCTACAAGTAAGGGGGATCTACCCCCTAAGGGACTTTTCTATTTTTCTATTATTATCTACAATTTATAACCCTATGAACTGACTTAAGCGTCGGAAGGATCACGGGGAGCAAGTCCCTACCCTTTTTGCAAGTACTTGGTCCGAGACAGAAGAAGATGATCGGCTCTATATCATCAACTCCCCCTTTGGTCAAGATACAAGGATTCTAAATTTCTAATTTTATATCTTTTAGTAAATGGTATATGAAATTATGAATGAATTACTCATTTGTGACATATTTTGGTTTGTATTTTGCTACTATATGATTTTTTATGTCTTATTTTTTTAGATGATGTAGAAAATGATGATATTCTTGGCAATTTGGAAGGACTAGACAACGACTATCTTGAGGATGAATTTTAATTTGGATGTTATTGGCTGATGTATGGACTATAAATGGAGTTTGAATTATGAACTTTTATTTGTGTTGTAGGGAGTTTGGAGTATCAACTTTTTATTTTTGTTGGTTGATCATTGATATATAGAGTTTGGACTATGACCTTTTTATTATGTTGGAGAAGTTGTGGGTAAGTATGTTTCGAGTTGGTATGTTATTTTATGATTTATTCATGTATTTGATACTTTAATTATGCTTATTTGATTTCAATATTTTTAGATTATAATAGTATACTTGCATGATGAATATACTTGATAATTGAGGAATTTGAATTATAATATTAGTTTAGAGAGGTTTTTGATAATTTCAAACAAAATAACATTAAAAAAATATTATTTTTTGCTAAATTAACATTATATTTTATTTAATATGCAAATACCTGCTGAGCTATTTAGATCTATTAGTTTAGCAGATTTATAAAGAGAATCGAAAAAAAAGGAACAGTGGAGACAAAAAAAAAAAAAAGGTGAAATCAAAGAAGCATGGTTTGAGGGCAGCCACTAGAGGAATTTACAACTCGTCAAGGGAACCTCCCAATTTAAGATTGTTTGTTTGAACTTACCAAATTTGTTTATAACATATATATATATATATATATAGGGATCATTAAAGTACAAATTTTGCTTGATTTAATTGTCAAAATTCTCTTCTCTCATTGATAGTGGTTCTACCTTGAAGGAATATCCCATAATATTCTTCAGGTTGTGTTTGATTAAAAATATTTCAAATGATTTTATTTTAAATTAAAATAATTGCATTTTGAATTATATCATTTGAATTACAGTTACACAGATGTTATTTAAAATCTTTCTATTTTTTAGGTCTAAATTCAGGTGGATTTAGACCTAAATCGAAATACTTCCAACAATATTATATAAATAAATAATAAATTTTAAATTTCCATTAACAAATGATAGGATCAAATTAATGACTTTATCTGAAAGGCAACCTTACGAAATTAGGACCCTTCTACACAGCCCGACATCCTCATCGAGAGGCATACTGAAAGGCGTTAAAATTACAGAAATGCCCTCATCTTGCAAATTTGCTTTCCTGCCCCACCTCCTCTCTCCTCTCTCTCCCCTTCTATGGTTGTCATCTCCAGCAAGCGTCGATCGCCGCTGCATCGCCTGGCTGCCTCGCCGCCTTTGCCTCATTGACCGCCGCTCCAATTAATAAATTATTAATGTTGAATTAATTAATTGGGGTTAAGTAACCGTAAGAGATTTATTGCAACAAATTTTGGAAATTTAAGGAAAAGTTTAGGGCTTTGTTAAGTGTTGGAGATCTGGCCTGAAGTTGCCATGCTGATTTACAGTTAAATGTAGCCGCTTGTACTTGGAAACTGAATGGCTTTAGATCACTTCCAGATCAAAGCAATAAGGAGAGTTCACCATGTTTTATGTATTGCATGCAATGGAGACTTTAAAATCATTCATTTTGGCTACTTTGTTACTGGATGTCAAAATATATAGCTTAGATATATTCATGGCCTATTTATAAGCTAGACTGTACAAATCAACATTTTGCTATTTAATTCTTGTAGTACTGGTTCCTCTAATTCCTCTTCCACCGATCCCACTGGCTTCCGTCTTTTACAAGTTTACGCTTTAACAGATTGTACTCTGAATATTCTATCAATATGGTAAATAAAACTAACCCTATACACTAAAAACCGATTAAAATGCAATTCTGATCCACCTCAACTTCAAAGATTATTAATTATATATTCATCATATTTGTGTGTGTATATACATAGAGAGAGAGAGAGAGAGAGAGAGTTGTTATCTATCTGTAATAGAGATAGCTGTACTGAACTCATGAGCTAGATTTCGGTTGTTATATAATTAGACAATTGGATGAACAAACGTTTGAGATTAGGTTAGGTTAGGTTGAGATGTTGAAACATATTCTCCTGAATTGCTGCTAAATACATTTACTTGTTTTCCTGCTTTTGGGGGCCTATTTAATATTACAAAATAGTTTTAAGTGCAAATTGATGGTGATGATGATGAATGCATAGTGTTCTCCATTTTTGACTCGGTACTGCCATTTAATAAAATAACTTTATATATGGTGATTAATTAATAAGCTTAAATCATTCTGTATTAATTTATTTTATATATTTTATTTTGTGATAATGGGCATCAAGGTTGCTAAAATCGTAAGAGAGTATTCAACATGTAAAATCGTAAAATCGAGTGCGATTCAACTTCAAAATCGTAAAATTCTAAGAGTTTTTGGGTGCAAAAAATCGTAAAATCATACTCATAAAATCGGGAGTTTAACAACCATGATAGACATAGTACTAAATTATACTTATTTATAAACTCATCTCCAAAATTCCTTTCGAGAAAAGTTTATTTCCCACTAGTCAAAACACAACACGTCCTGTTAATCAAAATGTGATGTGTGTCTTGCCAGATTTCTCCCAAAATTTGAAAATCTTGCTTAACTATTGTAAGCTCGACTTATATAAAATACAAGATTTCAATAGTAAAAATATCTCACACTAAGAGACTTATTGTTATTTATTTCGTTCATTTTGATATACTAACTTAATCATCAAGGACTACCAAAAACAAAACCTTCCCCGAGTCTGGATCAAGGCATACTTGCTGATCTTCCCAAACCTCATCAATTTGAAGATAAATTTTATTCAAATCCCTTAGATTTAGGTCATTTCTTGGAGACCCTATATGATTTATAAATTCAATATTTGAGATTTTTGTAATTTCTTGTAATAATCCCATTCAAATTTGGAGTTTAAAGTCATTAACATGTCTACCTAAATAAAGTCATTTTAATTATTAGGTTTCTTAATGCTATATCTAAACCACAAGATATGTCCATAAAATAAAATTAAACTTGAACAAGAAGAATTTTTTTTTTTTTTTTTTTTTTTGGGGGGCGGGGGGGTGAATCTTACCCTACTATTTCTAACAATATTGGTGATGTGACCTAACAAAATGAATCGATAAAAAATAAAATAAAATCACAATGGCTGATCTAAACCATGTGAGGTCTGGGAATATGCCCACCAACTATACATTATACTATTTTATATATATATATAAATATATATTGTACAGAACTTTAGTATTAAAACATATGATTCTCAACTATGGTTAAAATGTCCCATAAACAAATAAAAAAAATATGGTTATAGGTGTCAAATTTTCAACGCACATCCCTAATATTATACGTTTGATGGCAAAGAAATCCACTGAATTTAATTATATAGCTTGCAACTTTAGAAAGACCACTTCCACACTATGAATTTTTTCCATGAAAAAATTTAAATCAAATATGAATATTGGTTTTCAAAACAAAAATAATGAATTCTCAAGAGAAAAACTTTTAAATTTACAAAAATATTATTAGAACTCGGAATTTTATACCATTGGTTACAATCAACATTAATAGTTAGAAAATTACTAGTGATTATTCACTATAATTGATGAGGGTTTTATGATCGATCACCACTCAATCCATGATACAGTCGTGCTCTCTTCATGTTTCTTTTTTTTTTTATTTTAAGGTAATTCAAGTAATTCTCGAATCCGAGCTTATTTGAACTAGCTCTTTTTTGCAACCAAAAAAAAACGTAACGTATAGTCTCCTGGACAATGTTAAAAAATGATGTAATAAATTTGTAATAAATATCAAATCTAAATTATAAGATATGGTGCTTTTATATAGATAAACTGAAGAGTTATTAGGAGTCAGAAAAAAGTTAGATAAACAGTCAAATTTAATCTTCTAAATAGACGAACAAGCTAGCTTGAGGTGTGAGCTTGGAGCCATGCCAGCCCTAGTGTTTGTTTGAGTAGACGTGAGCCAATCTTTTAAGTAAGCCCAACCCTTTACACCTCATTTAAATTGGCCTCAAATCTTGATTGTTTCTTCAAAGCCTAAAGACCCATTATTCAATTCCTATCCAAATAATATTTTAGATAAATTTATTAAATGATCAGTTGGGTACTATAAATGGTGAAAGAACTCATCTCGCTATGTGGGCTCTCCCTCTCTCTTCTGCGAGGTTTTCCCCAAACCTCGCAGAAACAAGAAACCCCCCTTCCCTCTCTTTGCATGATATATGTATATCATCTTGATCATCTCTATCATGATCTTTATATGTCTAAATTCTTCCTTATAACCATTAAAGTTCAGCTCGCACGATCGAGGGCTGTCTTGTTGATCATGGCAGCCCACGGCGGGGTGAACCCGGCGGCCATGAGCAAGAGACTATGGAACGCGGTGAGGGTTGCGTTGTTTATGCTGAGGAAAGGGTTGGTCTCGAACAGGAACGCCGTGGCTGACTTGAATCTGATGGTGAAGAAGAGAGCGAAGCTTCTGAAGAGGGCTCTCCGGAATCTGTTGTCCCACCACCGGAAACAACCCAGAGGCATGGCTGTGGCCGGCCGCGGGTTACGGGAATATGAGTTCTCTTGCAGCAACAACTCAAGTCCTGTATTTTTCGGGCCGTCGACGTGGAAGAGGAAACGCCACCATCGACTCCTTCAGCTTCCATGCATCAATCGGTCTCTGGTCCAGCAGCAAGAGGAAGAAGGAGAGGAAGAGGAAGAGGAAGAAGATGAGATGGTTAATGGCGATGGAAACGGAGAAGTGGACGACGATGCGGAGGAATTCATCAGAAGGTTTTATGAGCAGCTGAGGCTGCAAAGTAGGATTCAGTATCTCCAGTATGATCAAGACATGCAATTCCAGCAGGACATCAATTAATCAATGCCTCTTCTTCTTCTTTAATGAATGAATAAATAAATGAATAATTCTCCATTTATAAATGGAAAATATTTTTATTTTAAAATGATGGCATTTTACATATTCTGTCTATTGTATACTCAACATGATATTTATGAATGTGTCACTTTAAATTAATTTGTGTTCTTTGATTTCAAACTAATCCAACTTTGATTAAGCTTGCAATGATTGTGTATACAAACAATGGACTTAAAATTTATGATTGTTCTTGTTGCTTTCAAATTATCCTTGATAGCCATTTCTCTATGGTATATTTTTGGAAACACCTAATGTATATATATATATATATGGGAATGGGAAACGTAATGATACTCAAAAGATATCGATGCGTATTGTGTATGACACGAAAGTTATTTTGTACAACACAAATAGTATAAATCACTCTTCTAATTGTACATCATCTCTCCTTATTATACATCATCTATCTATCGTATTGTATAATACCTTTCATGTTGAGCAATATGTTTTTTTACGTTATATAAACACACCTTTCACAATACCAATACACTTGAGCACCATAACATTTCAAACACACACATATATATATATACATATATATAAATAGGGCAAATAGCAAAAAAATCTAAACTTTATCGTAAATTTATAAATTTATACAAACGTTTCAATTTTAGCAATTGTATCGCAGTTATCTCAATTAGTTACAATTTAATTCAACACTTGAAATCAATTTAGAAGACGTGTGTCATTACTAATATGACACGTCACCTATTATAAAAAGAATGAGTAGTACCCACATATATACATAAAAAAAATATAAAATAAAATTATACATGTGAATCTCATTTATATGTGTACATGTAAGTTCTATTCATATATATATATATATATATATTATGACAGATGATTTGTCACGTTGCAATGACACGCGCCTTCTAACTTGATTTTTAGTGTTGGATAAAGTTACATTCAATTGGGGTAATTAGAATAAAATTATTAAAATTAAAAAGCTTAAATAAATTTATAAATATGTAAAAAAAATTGAGTTGTTTTTACTATTTACCCAAATAAATATATATGATTGTGTTGGGAAGGAACAAGAAGAATGAGCTGAAAATGAGTAGAGGGTGCAAATGCATGTTTGTTTGGCTTCGAAGCAATAGCTAGCTGTTTGTGAGAGAGAACAACAACTGTCCGCCTAATGGTTTGGTGGAAATTCCGGGAAGCAATATAAATATTGACCCTCCCCTTTCATCAATGTCTTAACAAATGTGCAAAATATCATATCAACCAATTAAATTGGGAGATATAACAAAAACACAGTTTAAAATTAAATTTCAGCCACAGCAAAAGAAAATAATAAAATGTCATGCCCTAATTGAAGATATAATCTGGCTGTGGCTCACAACAAACAACCACAAGAAGTAACTAGAGAATCCATGTGATGACAGCCAAAAGATGAAATTCATATTTTTATCACTCTATTTTCACGTTTTCTTTTGTATGATCACTCAAATTTTTTGTTATTTCAATTACATTCTTAAAATTAATTTTCGAGTCAATTTAACCCGTATGCTTTGATTTTTTTTTTCGTGTAATAATTTAAACTTTTTATTGTTTTTATTATACTTTTAGACTTATATTTTAAAATTAATTTAACTCTTATATTTTTATGTGTAAAAAAAATTAAAATAATAAAATACACATCACATTCTATTCACATGAAAATATATGAGTTAAATTGAGTTAAAAATATAAATAAAAAAGTGTAAGCATAAAAATACAAAAGTAAAAATATAAATTTGACCTAGTGAAAATCCGTAAAGTGGACACGTGCTCTTGGGTGTGTTAAAGGATTTCAAAACAAACATTTTGGTATCCAAACCTCCTTTCTGTACCTAACAAAAAGAACCCAAAAAGAAAAAAAAAAAAAAAAAAATTGTTGGAACACATAAGGCTCCTCACTGTCATAGGTTAAATTGACAAGTCAAACAAAAAATACAAAATATTTTACCCACATCTCTAATATGGAAGTCTTACCTTTACTTTGTCAAAAAAGAAAAAAAAAAATTATTTCAACACATCAAACCTCAGCCGCGGCGGGGTTTCCTCCTTGGCATGTCCTCTTCTCATATATATATATATATATATATATATACAGAGAGAGAGAGAGAGAGAGTGTGTGTTAATTTGTTAATCTTCTGAAGTTCATCTATTTTGGTCCCCACAAAAATAGATCTCACGCCCTGCATCAATGGTACCTGCAATCTTTTAATCAGAAACGAATAACTTTGTATGTAATTAAGCTAGTGTGACACCTAGTGATTGCTTTCCCAGTTAGTATTTTCATATTTTGCCCATCAAGCAATTTGATAATACCACACTAGCTCTCAATAGGGTCTGACCAGTCATATCCTCTAGTCCCATCCTTGCCTTTCAAGCTTTGCCAGAGTTGAATCCGCTTTGCCAGAGTTGACCTAGTGAAAATTTGACCTAACTGCGATAGGCTAAATTGACACTAAAAACACACTAAACATGGAAATACTTTAAGGTGCACAAAGCACTTCACAAGGGTTGTCTTATATCTAGTTTACCCTTGTTTTGCAAAGAAGCTATTTCAACAACTCGAACCTATGATCTTAAAAGTCATTAAAATAGCCTTATTATTGCTGCAAGTAATACTCACCCTCATAAAACAGGTACTACCCCCCTGTGCGCATGAAAAGGAAAACGACAATGGAAAGGAAAATTACTCAAGGGTGGGTAGCTTGATGATATCAGAGATTTGATCCTAACTGGTCAGCAATTTGAGACTGTTTATCATATCAAATTATCAATGCAGTGTAAAACTAAATAAAGTGTACAATAAGGAGAACTATGAAACAGTTGTTCATATTTATATTTAGAATACCATTGCTCGAGTACAAGAGTCAATTCTGATCAAATTCTTCAAAAACTACTAGAATGGCAAAAAATTAATACAATACATACAAAACGAAGGAGAATACATCCTAAACACGTGAGGTAGTTAACAACAACAATAACCACATTGGCCAAACAATTAATTTTTGAGTCATATATCTGTACCTACTCAATGCTTTGGGCAAGCATCGAAGCCGTCTCCAGGACTTCCACACCATCATCCCCTGAGATCTTACTCCAGCTAGAGTTTCTTAAGGAGAAAAACTTCGCCCGTTCAAGACTACTTCCTCTAAAACCTGTAATCTTTGACGAGACCATGGGCATCACAAGAACTGAAGATGCATGAATCGAGTTCTCTCCTAGACCCAATGATAACAAGCAAGCAGCCTGCACCAAAACCACGTTATAAGCAAGAATAGCAACAAATTCTCCATCCAAACAAAGAGAAAACTAATTTGTCAAAACCTTTGCCTTGACTACCATATCGGCAGCCTTCATCAGCATCACTCTCACAAATGATCTCAAGTCTTTAATTTGGGTATCTTCAGACTGCAAAACAAGCCTGTAACAAGTAGTTGATTGATTAGGCAATTACACTCACATTCGGATCAGCAGAAAAATAGAGAAATTGTCTAAAGGAAGAGGCAAAAAAACTAGGACAAACAAAAACAAACTTTTTAAGTGCACATATACAATGATGTGCAATTTCAGAAACCTCTCACTTTATATTTTATATTTTTTGCAAAGTATTTTGCCTATTCTTCTTCCATTCAGTATATTCAAAACATTTCCATGTCCAGGCAAGGATCAATTTGGATGAATCCCAAATCACCAAAATTATCCACAAAAGTTGACTCCACAGTGAGCATGAAAATATATTGCACCTGTCTACATCGGTTGTAATGCTGGAAGATGCCTCAGAAGATAAAGCCCTATCCCTGACTTCTTCTCCTGGAAAACTCCCATATTAGTTTCTGTCAACATTATAGCTAAATGGAATCAGGAAAACATTCTATGACCATGACTATACCTCTTGCCTCATCAGGTGCCAGCAAAGAAATGCCTACGAATACAGAAATCAATCCTAGTATGAACATCGTAGTCCTCAGAGCATCAAACACCTGGTAAAGTAACAACAAATAAGTTCCCTAAGTGTGCACAAATTCACCAAAAAAGCAATACTGACTACACATCTTAGGACACTAATGCTGATTCCATTATGCATCTCCATATGGTACCAGAATCAATGGAAGGTTAAACATTGAGTAAACATCAAAGGTTGAAATACTTTTTCTAATGGCCACATGCTCTCCCAGCACAAAAGTATTATGTAGACAGGTAAGACCATCCATCCAAAATTTTTCAATGAAAGAAACTGTGCCATCTACAAGGGCATACAACTATACCAAATTGGCATGGGAACTAAAAAGATATTCACATCAATTCACGGGAGGCATATGTCACAACCAGGATCAGTTGGGTAATTTATTTTTGCAGCAGATTATTTTATTTTGCAGAAGGAGTTAGTTATTAATTGTATTTTCAGGTTATTATCAGTTATGGAGTGATTTAGGAGGCTATGGAGTGTTTTAGGAGCAGTTATTGATAGTGGGAGAGTGGTAACCATAATAGCTTTATATATTAAGCTATAGCCCTCATTATGAGAATATCAATTATCAGAATTAAAGTTCTTACTTTCTCTCAAGTTTTCACTATTTCTACCAGTTTTCTCCCTCATTTCTGTCAGTTCTCCCTATTATTCTATCTGTTTCTCCCCCTTCTTCTTCCTATTTCTCCCTCAATTTCAATTCAATCTTCAAAGAAAACATTAGTTAGGACTAAGGTCCTGACAATTGGTATCAAAGCAGTCCGGTTCTTGGCTGGATCTAGGTGTTTTTGATCAAGACTTTGAAGGCAAGCAGAACAAGGAGGTTTCTAAAAGCAGTTTTAGAGGCAGTTATTATTGGAAGCAGTTACAGTTACTGTTCAGAGTGAAGTTAAAAGGATTCAACTAAGGAGATGGCAAAAGAGACCTGCACAAAGCAAAAGGGGGTGAGGTTGGATGTCATGGAGTTGGGTTTGTGGCAGATTCAAGAGGAAATGGATTGTTGCCAAGAAGAGAATATGGCCACTAGAGATGTTGGGCAGTCATTGGAGAAAACATTCGAGAAAGGTTTTGCTAACATCAACCAAAAGCTGGACGACTTACTGGATTTGATTTCAATTAAGTTTCAGGTCAGTATACTAATGGATCTACAGAACCGATTCTAGCAGAAGCTGGAATCCTACCTAAGACCTCTGATTTGCAAGAAGTGGATGAATTACTGACAATAGATCAGGCAATTTAAGATGCCAGGAAAGGAATAGAGGTTGCCAAACAAGTCAATGGGACACCATTGGAGCAGAAATCTGTGGAAGATGAACTTTGGATGTACACCAGCAAACAGGAAGCAAAAGATGCTTTTAAGGCACAGTTGGAGTCTGTAAATGTTGAATCCAACTGGACCTAGAAGCCGAGAATGCAGAAGGAACAATTGAAGCAGATTGAATGGGAGAACCTTGATGTGTTTCAAAAAATGATGGAAGATCGTGAGGCTACCAGAATACTTACTGCTAAAACTAACTGGCGTGATTACTACATAAAGGTCAAGGATTCTGCACCCTACAATCTAAGAAGGATGTATCAGATAGTGAAAGTAGGGATTGGATGAAAAAATATTGGTCAAGTTTTTTAGATTTTTTGTTAATGTCACGACTAGGATCAGTTGGGTAATTTATTTTTGTAGAATGAGTTAGTTATTAATGGTATTTTCAGGTTATTATCACTTATGGAGTGATTTAGGAGACTATGGAGTGTTTTAGGAGCAGTTATTATTGGTAGTGGGGGAGTGGTAACCGCTCTGTAATAGCTTTATATATTAAGCTATAGCCATCATTACAGGAATATCAATGATTAGAATTAAAGTTCTTACTTTCTCTCAAGTTCTCACTATTTCTTCCTTATTTCTGTCAGCTTTCTTCCTCATTTCTGTCTGTTCTCCCTATTATTTTGTCTGTTTCTCTCCCACTTCTTCCTATTTCTCCCTCAATTTCAATTCAATCTTCTAAGAAAACATTAATTAGGACTAGGGTCTTGACAGAAAAGTACGGTGGTAACTAGTTTTTCTCAACCTTAATCCAACCCAAATGGTAAAGCCCTCTCCATATCCGACCCATTTCAATTTCTCTACAAAACTGTCTTAGGTTTTTCATTTAGGGTGAAGTGCCAAATAAGCCAACATACTATTGACCCAAGGCCAAATTGGCCAATTTACTTTAAAAAGGACCAAATAAGCCATTGTACTTTTAAAATCAAGGCCAATTTGACCATTGTACTTTAAAAAGTGCCAAATAAGCCTATGTACTTTCAAACTTGGGGCCACGTTAGCCATTACTGTAGATGTTTTCTTAACACCATCCAACAACGTTTTAATTCTATCAACAATGTTAACTCTATTCCCAATCAAAACAACCCCACACAATATCAAACACCCAAATCAAACCACAAATTCAAATTCGAAAAACCCCACACAATTGCAGTTTATGTCTTTTTAAAGTACAATGGCTAATTTGGCCTCGGGTCTTAATGTACAGTGGCCTATTTAGCCATTTTTAAAGTACAGTGGCCAATTTGACCTCAAGACCTAAATGCAATTGCTTATTTGGCACTTCGCCCTTCAATTCATACACTAGCACTTTTCCCTTTAATTTATGCACAGGCCAGATCCCTGAGTCTTTTAGTAGGACTAGAGTGTTTTTCTTTTGCTTTATTTTCTTTATTTTGATTAAAAAGGTTAATGGTCCTCTCTACAGCAATAGTTGACTTCCAGTCTACAACCCATTGCAGTTCCCAGAAATGGGATATAGCAATGGTGGTACCTCAGCCCCAACAAGTATATAGCTTCGCAGAATGCCCATGGCTAACAAGAATTACCACCAGAAGAGGGTTTGAGCTCATGACCATGTGTGAGGACAACACACCTTGTACCCACCTTTTCCCAACTTAGCTGCCTCTCTACGTGATAGTTGAATTTACTGCCAAGTGCTTCAAGCCTTATTTGCTGCATTCTTCTTACTTAGGATGTGAGACATGATTTAGAACCATGTCCAAGGTAAAGTCAAGTAACAAAACTAGTGGAAGACTGGGTCAGACAAGAACAATATAAATAATAAACCTATTCTACAGTTTACTGCTAAAACTTGAATGGTAGCTATCCACTTTTTTGGTCACAATCAGCTTTATTATTCATCAAAAGCACAGAACAATGACAAGAAGAAGAAAATCTTCCGCCAACAAAGGGCATGCTGCAACAATGAGCATGAAATGTTCTGTGCAAGTACATGAATTGCTTAAAATACAAGTTTTTTTTTTTTCTCAGTACAATGGTTTGACACATCTGATTATCCAAATAAAGGTGACTCATTCAGAGCACAGTTAATAGAAACTTTAATATGACAATATTTTAGTTTTGCATATACTATGTAACTTTTCAGATAGGCATTGCATGCACTAGATGGAGACAAAGTTATGAAGGATAAATTTTATTTTAGCAACAGACTTTAAATTTTAGTGATTATGGGAGCTGGACATTTTACCAGAAACATCCACTAAGACCAAATCAATAAGCTGGCACGTGCAGAGAGAGAGAGAGAGAGAAAGAGAGAACCTGATATTCCTGAAAATACACAAATCCTGTACAAATAGAAAAGAAAGTCCAAGCAATCTGAAACATTGGAACGATGAGTATTGCATCAAAGAGTGATAATCCTTCATTCAACCTTGCCATCTGCAGTTGTAACAAATACAAACATAATCAGAAATTTGAAGGTTCAATGTCTCATCATACTCATGGTATTGTAACAAAGGTGAAAACAATAAGCATGGCTTATGCATGCAGATGTTACCCAAAAGCCAGCTGTACTGAGAAATAACAGAAGCATGGAGTATGTGAACCAGCCATGCAACTGATAGCCACTGGACATGGACAACCTTAGCAGGTTAGAGCTGCAAAACAAAATAATAATAATAAATCAATAAATAAAAGAAAGGGTACTCAATGCCACAAAACTAATTACAATCATAAGATCTTTTACGATCCCAAATGGAAATAAAAAGTAAAGCTTCAGCTTACATTGATTTTGCAAACAACACTGAGCATGATCCTACTGCACCAGATACAATAGCATAGGAAAAAGGAAGCAGCATCTGCCAATAGGGCTTCAAGTCATGGCCAGGAAGTGAAAGCAGCACTTCTCCTCTCCTGCATTTTCCAATTGTAGTTATAACTATGACTGACTAGTTGCTTATTTATTAAAATTATCGTATGAAGGAGGGTAATTAAGGAGGAGGAGCAGGTAGGGAGGGAGAGAGACAGCTCATACAAGTCACATTCAGTTGCATGCTAATCTAGAAATGGATAAGTAGCCTTTACCTGTACAGAAAGTGATGCAAGGCAACAACCAAGACCAGAATGAGACAGTAAAGAAGGAATGTAATGTTGCTGAACTTTTCTGCCAACTGCTCTGGTGTGTAAACTGTTGAGAGTAGAAGAGACAGTAACTTTTTCACTTCATGACTAGAAGAGGAAAATCTTCCATAAACAAAAGCCATACTGCAACAATGAGCATACAATGGTCTGTGCAAGTACATGAATTGCTTAGATAGACACTGTAATACCCCGAGAGCCCAGAGAAGTTAGAATATATCGAGGATAGTGTAAGAAAGAAAACAACACCAGCTGGATACCTTTTAGGCTGAATGTTGGCAAAGAACTCCCAAGTTAAGCGTGCTTAACCTGGGGTAATCCAGGGATGGGTGACCCCCCTGGGAAGTTCGTATAGGCCCATCAGGGTAAGTTGTTCCGGTTCTTCCTATCGCTCGAGCGAGATGTTACAAATGGTATCAGAGCCGACCCCCGAGCCTCTGAGCGCGGTGGTGGGGCAAACCTCAGCGAGGAGGCTGAGTCCCGAGGGGGGTGTGAGGCCCCTATGGGGGGTGCGTGTAGGCACCTTAGGCGAATCCCACATCGGCCATGCACGGGGGGAGATCTGGGACCGGTTGTAAGGTCGCATGACGAGGACATCATGTGCTTAAGGGGGGGAGAATGTAATACCCCGAGAGCCCAGAGAAGTTAGAATATATCGAGGATAGTGTAAAAAAGGAAACAACACCAGCTGGATACCTTTTGGACTGAATGTTGGCAAAGAACTCCCAAGTTAAGCGTGCTTAACCTGGGGTAATCCAGGGATGGGTGACCCCCCTGAGAAGTTCGTGTAGGCCCATCAGGGTAAGTTGTTCCGGTTCTTCCTATCGCTCGAGCGGGATGTTACAGATACCAGAGGGACACACTTCCTAGAGACTGTGTGCCATAACTGGATGCATAGGAGTAAGAGCAACAATTCTGTCCCTAAGATACCACTCATTTGCAAAGCCTTTAGTACGCACATTATCAAGTGGGTGTTTGTCATAACTAAGCTCAACATTATCCAAACATTCTTTTTAAAATGAACAATTATCCTAGTTTTCATTTTGATTAAGTAACTTTATATTGTCAAATATCCATATCCAGCACGAGTAGGATCACTAGTGAACCCACACACAGAAGTGGAGCCCCTCTCATCCTTTCATGTTTGTGAAACAAACAAGGGCAATGAGCCATATTTTCAAGAATTAACCTACAGGAGGGGGGTGGGTAATGTGGCAGTATATGCATGTGTAAGTAATATAAAAAACCAAGATGCTAATTGTTCATGTTTATTTTCCAAACTTTGTAAACACATTGCATCTACATACATCAATGTAAAAATTTGAGGATCTGCACACAGAAATAAAAGCTTCAAGATTAAAGGCAATACAACACTAATTCCATGCCCAGCATTCACCGTTTGACACCATGGACTTTCCACACTTCCTCTCATTCATCAACTCCCTCAATCTTCACACTCAATCGTCTATTATCTCTATTTGTTATTTCTACATTATCTGAATCTCACTACCTGTCGACCAATCAACTATTTGATCTTGACTCTGTATTTGCAGTGGTCGTCAATCTTTCAATGCAATATTGATTTATCAGATCTATGGTTTATCAAGCTCCTCTTGGCTGATCTTAATTTAATCTTGTTCAACTCCTTTTCTGAAGACAAATTGGATACCTTTTATTTATAAAATTATAAACAGAAGTAGATCCAGGAATAAAAGCTCCCACCAAATAACAATATGCACAAATTCATGTAGTCAAAGAGTGCCTGATGATACTCAAGGAGATTGTTTACAATTGTCATACAAATTGCCTCAAGCAACTCCCTCCCCCAACCAAGAGCCACCACCAGTGGCGACGTGGTTTTAGGGACAGATCTGCAGCAAACCCCAACGATCCAACGATGGTGGTGGGTAGTGGCTAGCGAGAAATTGTTTTAATTTATATACATAGATATTCAAATGTTCATATATATATATATATATATAGAGAGAGAGAGAGAGCTTTAGAAAATATATTTTTATATATTTTAGTCTATATATTTTTGGCAGTAGAAAAAATTTCTCTATAATTAAAAAATATATTTAGGGTAAGAGAGAGGAGAGAGCAAGAGAGTTTGAAACAGGGGCAGAGTCATCAATTTACCTAATTTGTTAACAGCAGGGGATGTCAACAATAATTTAATCCTTCTTTTTAACAGTGTGAATTATCTAAGAGAAATTTTCAAGGGTAAATTGACCCTAGACCCCCTGTGCTTTGGGCACAGATTGTATGGTTTATTTTTATCCCTAGAGGTCTCTAAGGTTTACCTTTTTTGCTTGGGCACCCCCTCGATTAATTTTGGCACAGCCAGCGTTAATTAAAATAATTAAGTTAAATTTAAGCAACCTTTTCCTAATCTCTCTCTGATTACAAAAAATAAAAAATGAAAAAAGACCCAAACACAGAACAGAGGTTATGTTCTTTAGAGAAAGCAATAGTTGCCAACAGCACCACAAGGAAGAAGGACCACCACTAACAACGGCTGCGTGTACGCACAAGAGAGGGAGGGAGGGAGGGAGGGAGAGAGAGAGATAATCGTAGTGATTTTTAATTGGTTCGCTGTTGTGCAGTGAATATGGGAGGGAGGGATCTCCAATCTAAAACCCATCACTAGGTTCCGTTGTTGGTTCCAATGATGGGTTCCATGGGCTTGGATCCAAGAGCAAAACCACCACCCAATACTGCTCTTGGGGGAGATCTGAAACCTCATTGCCACTGTTGTTGGAGGTTGAAGAAGCACAAATATAATTGTAAATTGGAAGAAGGACAAAAACCACAAATACACAGTGTCGATTGGAAGCATCTCCCTCCCTATCCCCCCCCCCCCCCCCCCTCCCGGAGCAGTTGCTGACAGCTGCCCTTCTTCTTCTTCCTGACAGTGCCACCAGAAACCACTGCTTTCAACACTTTGGGCCTTTTTTATTTTTTATCTTTTATTTTTTGTAATTAGAGAGAGATTAGGAGAAACTTGTTAATTTGATTTTAACTAACATCATTTGTACCAAAAACTAACGGAGGGGTGTTCAACCCAAACCACAGGAGTTCTAGGGGCAGTTTACCCTATTTTCAATGATTTTCATGAAGTTGCATGTGAATATTATGAAAAGTATGAAATGATGTGAACAAATTGTTAAATTGTTAGCCAGCATTGCATATAAAAGCTTAAGCTAGTAGAGGGTTGACTTTATCATTTATATTATTATTTTTACTCTCAACACACCCTCTCATGTGTGGCCACTCTTTCACTGCATGTGTAACTATTTAAATATTGGGTTAGTAGTGAGGTTTGAATTTATGACCTTTGTCTGTTTAAATACCATGTTAAATTATTAACCATCATCTCACCTAAAAGTAAGGGGGTGCAAACTTCAGATTTTGGAAGGAAAAAAAAAATGAACTGAACCAAACCAAATCAAAATGCTCAGTTTTTGAAAAGTCTCGAACCAAAAATCCGTATTAACTAAGATCGCCTTCTTCCATTTTGAGTTTAGGGTTTAGGAATGGCAGCCTCTATGCCTTCTACAACCTGGTAGTCACTGTTTATGCATTTGAAGGGATAGGAATGGCTTTGCCACTAGAAGCTGAGCAGGGCCAGCTTAAGGCATGGGCCACTAAGGCCTATGCCGCCGGGGGGGGGGGGGGGGGGGTGTGCCAAAAAAATTGCTGGGCCAGAGCCATCCTCCTGGTGTCCCTGGTCAGCTTTGTCAGCACCTACTGGAACAAGCAGTCCCTCCTCACCCTCTACCTCTTCGCCATGGCCCTTCTCATCGTTGTCCTCGTCCTCACCTTTGTCATCACCCGCCCCGACAGCGCCTACCCGCCCCCAGCTGTGCCTTCTCCAACTACCGACTCGCTGGATTCCCGTCCTGGCTGAGGAACCATGTCACCAATTCAGATAATTGGGGCAAGATCAGAGCGTGCCTTGCGGAATCCGATTTCTGCCCTAAGCTCAATTAGAGATATCTCTCTGCCCCAGAAGCTTCAGGAGGCCACTGACCACCCAAGAGGAGGAGATGCCGATGGAAACAGCGAATGTCAACGGGATGCAATCACCGGCAGGAGGAAGGAGACGGTGGCAAACGCGCGGTTGCCGGCCAGGGTTCACGCAAACACAGGACGGGACAGTGACAGGCAAGAGAGAGAGAGGGAGGGTCACTTGCTGCACAGCTGCCTGCTGTCGACTGCCGACCGTTGGATTGCCGCCTAGGACCCCACCAACCCTTGAGTCAGCCCTGAAGCTGGGAAGAAATACAGGCACACATTTGGGGAAGTCCTGGACCTGAGTCTGATGTATGTGGGTTTACTTCGCTTCCGAAGAAGAAACCAAAGACAATCCATGTGAGCAGTTGATGTTTCCCATCAACCACTCCAAATTTGATCATCCATAATAAAATCAGACTCTAAAAAATTAGATGCAGTCAGGGAACTTGTACTTTGAGCCATTGCAGAAGGCTCCAGTGAGATGCAGAATCATCAAGAAAGATTAAAGATGAACAATACCCAATTCTAGGGACATGCAAAATTTACATCCGGTATATTTTTCAAGTAACTTCAAGATCAACAATAATAAAGAAAGACAAAAGTTTTCTGGTAGTAAAGAAGGAAGCATAATTTGAAACAACATGATTGACGCATCGCTCAGTTTCTCAACGCTATTAACCAAAACCAAAGCGAACTCCTCAGGTTTTTGAAAAGGAGAACCAAAAGCAAACCATTTTTGAAAAACCGAAATGTTCACACCTTAAAAGCTTAAGTTGATAGATAGAAAGCTAACTTTATCTTTTTTATTATTACTTTCTCTCAACAAAAAATACCATATAACTGTTTGCAGTATTCTTCTAATGAATCAAACCACAGTTTGCTGCTGCATTAATCAAACAAATTGTTTCTAAATAAATCTTTGATTGACAAGACACTATGTGAACAGGATTTGAACGTTGATTTGCCATTTATCTTCCAATATGGACTTTGCTAAAGAATTTTTGTGATGGTTAGATTTATCAGGTTCAAAAATCCTTCTCGTGACATTTTTGTAATGCCGCAATAATAGTTCACCAGCTAATTATAGACAAGTCTTTCTGCCAATTTTTAGTGTAAATTACATGACAATGTCTTCCATAACATTCTAATTAAGTTTCAGAAAAAGACTTAAAAGTTTACCTTAAATACTTAAATGCTTCGAGAAATATCTAAGAAGTCAAGTCCTCTGTTATACTTAACTGAAAAGGATAGCTAAGAAATGGATTCTTCGCACAAATTAGTAAGACTAGAAAATTAAAGCACCTTACTATAAGGAGTGACGTACCAGGAGATTGGTGGTTACCAAAAGCAACAAGAAAAATGTTACCAAGGACAATAAAAGCTGTGGCAACAAGTACCCTGTAGAAGAAAGTACATTTTTGCTGCAGAAACTCAGTAAGAGTAATGAGGAAATTACAACTGGACATCATCATTCAAAAACATGAACCAAGTTAAGATTATAAGATGACATACTTGACGGGCACTGTTTTATTCAAAACAAAGTACGCAAATGCAATGTTGGACACAAATTGTATAGACCCAAGGGCTGCAAGAAGTGACTGCAAAATAGAAGATAAAATATAATTAACAAAAGAAAGAGATGATGGAAAATTAGAAGAAATAAAAAGCAGGATTGACAAAGTAAATTATACAATACAGCAAGCAAAGCATGTCTTAGTCATCAAAATGAAATGATACTATTTTACAATTCTAACATTTGATAATCTGTCCCAACAAGGAGCCAGAGATTATATTCATACAGACCTGAGCAGCATATCCAAAGGAAATGAAGTTGAGACAATTTCCAAGAGCAAAAAATAGAACACCTGCATGCAAGCAATTGTACAGTTGCCTTACGATAAATAGTGTATGACAAGACAAACCCTTGTAAAGAAACAATCACTATGACAATAATCTTTACCAATTCTCCAAGTCTGGAAGTGTATGATGGGTTTCATTACAATTTTCCCATCATTACTGCCTGGCACAGAATGCCTTTCTCTCTGGCAGGGGGAAAACAAAATCAGTAAGTCACATTCACAAAGGTTGATGGTAAAAGAATAATAAAATTATAAAACAACAGAATCTTAGTAACTGGGAAAGAACACAGCATAATCAATATGACCTTTAAAATGCACTAACACAGAAAAATTTAGCACTTTTCTGTTGTTTCATTCTATGAGGCCCTATTGCATGCAAGTAGACTGGCCTTTCCCTATAAATATTTGTGGTGGTCAAAGCTCCTTCCAGAGTAGCCTTTTGTGTTTGCACAACCTTGATTGGTTCTATTCTTATGTCTAACAATAGGCTGAAGAGCTTGTTTGGCATTGCTGTGCGCAGCAGCTTTTTATCAACTTCTTCGGAAAACTAGCATTTGGTAAAGTGCTACTTTACTTTTAAAGGACAGCTGCTCTTCATAAAAGGCAGGTCAAGCTGCTTTTAAGCAAATGCAGGGAAAGCAATGTGACTTTTAGTGGAACCCACAATCATTAAAAGACTATTTACTTTTATAACCATTCAATCTCATCATAATCATGTCATTTTCCATAATAAATTAATACATTTAAATATCTCAACTAATTCTAATTTCATATACGCAAAATAATATTCATAGAAAACTTTTAATTATCTACTTATTACTTTTTTATTTGCAAAATAAAATTCCTTTTCATTTAAAATGTATGGCTTCATTTATTTATTTATCATATATATAATATTATAAATGTAACACCCAAGATTTTTCATATTCAAGGAAATAGAATATCTCCAAAGAATCAGAGTCAAAGGGCAAAATCGTAATTTTGAAGCTCGGGTAAAAGTGTAGTTTTCAAAAAGTTTGGGGGTAAGAGTGCAATCTTTGAAAGGTTCGGGTCAAGGTGCGATAACACAAAGGCCAAAGTATAATAGTCCAAAACTTCGGGTCACGGTATAATTGTTGAAAACCCGTAACGGGATCATTAAAGAAACTCCTCTTCGTTTGCCCTCCATTGTGCAATTCCTTGATAACATTTGAGTCATGTTGTTAATGCATGTTTTCTTATCGAGAAAGAGAGAGTGGAAAAGAAATATATGAGAAGTTAAGAATACAAATCTTTAACTTAGCAAATAAAAAGAAAAAGAAAAATCTTTATGGGTAAGGTGAAAGAAATTGATCAAAATAACCACAAAAGGCATATGGACAAGTGTAGCAGTCAAAAGTACAAAGGAAATCCAAGACACAGGAGTTACAAGGTAGGACATTATAAAAAAAAAAAAAAAATCAGCTATTTTAAGAGTAAAGTTACAAATGCATGATTCATGTTCCAACACTGACTTGTTGGAATCATAGTTACAAGAAGTTGTTTTAACTAAAACGTGTGCGTCAATAGCATGCTTATTTCCTCAATTTGGTCTAAAACCTCATTCCACTTTACAAAATCACAAGTGATTGGTTTTGCATAGAGTGGACTTTCATGCAGATCCACAGAATTGTGAACCACAAAGACCAAAAAATCATCCATTTGCTCAAAAACTCCAGTTGTGGATTCCAATTAGCAGATCCCAAGTCAGATAGAGAATTGTGTTAGGAAGTCAACAACCAGCATAAAATTCATCAGATCAGAAATTGACAAAACATTGGCAATCTAGAATTCATGTACTGCCCCACATAATCAGATTGAGACTTGATATGTTGTACTACTCAAGATTGGACTTTTGAATAAATTAAACAGAACTCTATAAGTGGGGTAGAGAATTAGTTACAAATACTTGTCATTTTTCTCCAATTATGATAATGGATTCTAAAATTGGACTTGCCAAACCTGCAATTATCCCTTGCTCAAATTTCCATGCAAAATAGGAGCAAATAAGCACAGACAAATTTTGGCTATGGATCCATTCCAGTCTCTCTCTCTCACTCTACCTCTCTTTGTTTCAACCAAACATCAAAATATTTAATGCCCAGCCACACTAACATAGGAAACTTAGCATTTAATTTGCATTGCACAAACCCTGGTGAAATATCTTTTATTTTAATTTGCAGCATGCAAACCCCAGTGAAATATCTTTTATTCCCCTGCTCTGAATCAAATTTACCAACAATGAGAACAACAGGCAGATAATAAATAGAAACAAATATGCTTCCTCAAGCTATGGTAGGATTGGTGTATCACTCAAAGCATACAAGCTAATCTAGTTGAGAAACAAACAGTTCTTTGGAGATTTGTTAAAAAAAAAAAAATCAAAATGAGTCAACAAGAATTGAGCAATGCCACCTACGGATAGAGTGACCCCCTCAACACTTCTAGTGTTGAAAGTTTTTCTCCTATTCTCAGCCACTCTCGAGCCTAAATAAAGGAAGAGGATTGTGTAAGGTAGCCAACAGCCAAAATAAAACTTGTTGAATTTAGATATTTTTAATTCAGTCTATGGCAATTGAGCAAGCAAATAGTTCCCACATGCCTGAAGGTGAGTGGAGGAGAAACACAGAAAATACCTCATCATGACCCAATTTGAGCAGGTTGGTACCAAAATTGATGGCGATGCTGCCAAAAATGTTGATAAAGGCTCCAATTACCCACTCTCCCATGAAGTTATATATGACCTTCCTTTTAACTGTTGTTAAAACATGATGATAGTGTCCTTGGGAAGTCACTGGAATGAGAAATGTTTATAGAAGTATCCGCAACAATGACAAAATTACGTATTGTGTCGAGGAGGATGTTTATATAGATGCATCTGCAATGAAGAAAGACCTATGTCTTGCGTCCTTCACTGCTGCTTAAGGGCCCACTTCAAGTGAACATTCATATCCAATTCCAAAATTATTGTGAATTACCTGCAAAAGTGCTGTATTATGCGTCTAAATTGGTACCAATTTAATGACAGAGAAGAGAAGAAGAAGAAGAAGAAATAAAATCAAATTCTATCGGCACTACAACCATTTCCGGCAGAAGAGGTAAAAATGGTAATGGCGAAAACTGCAGCTGAATTGAATGTTTTCAACAAATTGGCATACATGTTCACGCAAACGATTATTGGATGCCAGTGTAACTTGCTCTTCGTGTACAAATAGGTAAAGCAGTACACAAATTACCAAGCAATCTCGAGAGACGGCATATAGTTCGTTAATTAGCCAAATAAATAGCGGAAATACAACAAACTCAAGAGGAAGAGCAAACAGGCGTTCCATACGCAGTCAATATCACAAAATAATCAAGACAAAACTAGTGATTTACCCAACCTAGAAAAAATAAATGCAAGAACAACAGAATGCAAATGTAGGCTATCCCCCTAGAGCCTGATAATTGAGATGCCATTAAAACAACCAATATTGACAACATATCAGGTCGAATTCAACAAAACACATCAACCGTCCGAATGATCTAATAATTGAGAAAAACTAGCGGAGAAATTGGAAGCGATACCAGAAAGAGGCGGAAAAAGAGATAAATATACCAGAAATGGAGACGGCGGAATCTCCTTCGTTCCCCTCGATGATCTTGCGATGATTTGATGAACCAGATGAGTAGCTTCACTTTTGTTTTCTCTCTCTACGATCTCCGAAGACCCTAATTTCCGGACGAGAAATATCGTGTCGCGTAAAGAAGCAAACAAATGGGCCGCCGAAGAAGAAGAAGAGGGGGAGCGAGAAGTCGGAGAAATTGATTTTCAGAAGTATATACTGTATTTTGGGGGTAATTGCTGTCATATCCTCCAACGATCATTCTATGACATTTAACACCCCAATCGGGCATTTTGGTCGATGCCGCTTCGTAAAGGAATTGGTCACGTGGTAGTTACCCGCCTAAAGTGGGGGCACGGGTACGAAAGAAACTTAACATATCGAGTAATATAAGTTTTATCCTTTAATTTAGTAAACTTCCAAGATAATTTATGTGCATTCTCAATTCAACACTATTCACATAATAAAATTGGCTAGCTATAGGTGAAAGCGATGATGTACAGAAATTTTTTTGAGGGTGTCGTTTCGATATTTTTGAAATGTTTTCATTTTTGAAAGATTAAGAAACGTTTTTGTGTTGTTTTTGTAATTTTAGAAAGTTTTTTGTAGCTATTTTATAATATAAAAATATTAAAAATGTGTTTTCGATTTGAAAACTCATTTTTATCCACAAATAGAAATTAAATTTTTTCATCTCTAACTCAAAATTTTTAATTTTTTATAGAATTTATTTCCAAAATTTGTTTGAATGCATTATGAGATTTATGTTTATTCTTAAATTGAATAATTATTTTTTTATAATTTTTTATATTAAAAATTATATTTATTAGAATATCCCTTAAATTTTTTTATTTACATATTTTTCTGTAAGTTTCTTAATTTTTTGAAAAATAATATTTATTTGTTTCATATCATATCCGTTTCTCATTTTCGTTTATATGCAATTTATGGTGAAAATATATAATAAAAACAAATAAAAAGAGATTCCAAGATTTTGCTAAAGTCAACAATAAAAAAAAATAAAATGATTAATAGTTAGAGGAAAGAAATATACAAAAAATATTGAAGAATGAAGGGGTTCTCAATTAACAAATATATGTATCTAGTAAACTGATCATTCATTTCTTGAAGTTTGACCATTTGGCATGGACATGTATTGAGTTTTAAATTCACTCAACCAATTTGTAAACTCTTAAAAATTAGTCGCAACCCTTCATTCTTTGCTAATATCGTTCATTTTTAATATATGTTGCACGGAAACGAAAATAGGAAACGCTTTTGATAGGAAATCGAAACGTAGAAACGGACATTTTTCTAAAAAAATATGCATAAATAAGGTCTGAAACGGGAATAGGAAACATTTCAGAAATGGGAAAACGGCTCCTATGAAATGTTTCCGTGCAACATAGTTCTTAACTAACACTGTTAAGGTGGTATTTGTTAATCAAGATAAGAGGTGAATAAAAATCATTTAACAAACAGTTTAATAAAAATCTTAAAATACTTCTCAGACTTATCATAACCATTCCGTATCTTGGTTCGAAAAATATTCCGACATTATCTTGATACTCCCTTATCTTACTCATTTTAACAAATATTACTTAAGTAAATTATCCTTAAACCCCTAAACTTTAGCACTTTGACCCAGACACCTCATGAATTTTTACCTTTCATCAAATCAATTCCTGAATTTTCAAAGAATGGCACAACACCTGTAAACCCTATGTAAGAAAAGAATTTAGTCAAACTAATTTTAGTTAAAATTATCCATTATATTTATTTTATTAATATAAATTAAGTTAAATTTAATTGAAAATCACAAATAAAACAAACTATCATCATCTCAAGGTAATGGAATGGTTCCAGTGAACCAAGAGAAAGAGAAAAAAAAAAAGAGAGAAAAAACCAACAACCAACTATGAATTCCAACAAACCATTGTCATTCTTTTTCAGTTTTATTTTTTATTTTGTAGTAAATTTTGAGTTAGTTTAACTTAATTAAATGGATATGAAGGATAATTTTAAACTAATTTAGTTTAATTAACTTTGTTTCTTATGTAATGGGTGTTCTAGTCATTTTTAAGAAATTTAAATGATTAATTTGACCAAAAAATAAAAGTTAAAGGGATGTTCAACAAAATATTCAAAGTTTATAGGGTGTACAGTCAATTTACTTAATATTGTTAATTAGAGAGGGGTGTGATGAATAATTTTAAAAATTTAAAGACTAATCAGATGAATTTTAAAATTCAAATAGTGTGTAGACAAAAAAAAGACCAAATTTAAGGAGATGTATAATTAATTTACCCTATATAGAGAGAGAGAGAATGATGAACAGGAGAAATATGAGGTTATTAGCTCTCGATAAAGAAAGGTATATTAGAGAAGATGAAAATGATGCATGCAACCCTTTATTTTTTTTTTTTCTTTCTTTTTGTACAACTCAATTGCCATTACAATAGGTTTCTATGACTTTTTAGGCATAAATCCAAGTTTTGTGATCTTTCAACCATGGGTTCACTTTTTTATTTTTTTGTCTTATTAATAGAATAATCAATTGATTGTTCGAAGTTCAAAATAAACTAAGGAAGCAAGTGCACCTATCAAAGTTTGATATTTTCTGTCTCTGGTCCAAGAAAATCTTCTTGCAATATCTTAATCTCTTGGATCTTGAGATATCGATTAAGGTTTGTAGTATTTTTCTTTGAAATTCTTTTATTCCCTTCTACCCTAAAGTTTTAATTCAGGGACATCAATCAATCTCAATTTTAAATGTTCCAAAAATGATTAATTTGGTATGAAATTGATCATCATTCAAGTACTAAAACCATCCCGTAATTGTATTATTTAGAATTTAATTCTACATAATGATTCTCTAGAAAACAAAAATCACTCCACCCTATTGGAAAATGAATTCTATGGAAAGAAACTTTAAATGCTATATTTTTCATAGAAAAATTAAGAGTGTTTGATTGTTTCCATAAAAAATGTGTAATAATTACATATTTTTTATGATAAATATGTGTAATCAAACACACTATAATTGATTAGGCTGTTGCAAAAAGATTTCCTTGGAGCAAAAGCAAAATTATATAATCTTAGTATCTAAGAGCTATTTATTTAGTTTATGTGCAAAACTTAGGACAATAGGTTGAGAATTTATATATATATATATTTTTAAGCAAACTCCAATGTCGAATGATAAGATAACTTTGAGCAATCGATTGCTTAATTCTTGAAAAATCACAGAATTCTATAACAATGTCGATGAGGTTTTAATGCATAAGAACTATGAAGCACGGAAACGGCTTAGAGGCGTCGTTTCGGAGTTTCCGAACCGTTTCCCATTTCGGAAACGAAAAAACGGCCCGAAACGTTTTCGGGCCATTTGTGTAATTATTGAAACATTTGGGTCGTTTCCAGAATTTAAAAAACATTGCTGGAAATGCGTTTCCAGCGAGCTGGGTAGCTATTTTTTCTTCTTCCAGTGAGCTGCCTAGCTATTTGTTATTCCATCTGAACCTTTGCCCCCTCCCCAAACGCACTGCAATAAGAAGATTTAACTCTTTAATGATTCAGCCGTGCAAATAATATGCTCTTTCTCTCTTCTATTAACTGTATGTATAAATATGTGAAGTTAATAGATGTATATTTATGTATATATATGCAAGTTAACAGTAAGATATATATATATATGCGAAGATATATATATATATATGTGAAGTTATATTTATCATTATATATGTCTCTATATATATATTTTTAATACATTATAAAATTTTTGTTTATTATTTATATTTAAATATTATTTATTTTTTATATTAAAAAATATATTTATAAAAAAAATCCTATATTTTTTAAATTTACAGTTTACCCCGCGTTTCCGTTTCCTACTTTTTTAGAAAAATACTGTTTTTGCATTTTCGTTTCCTATCGAAAACGTCTCCTGTTTTCGTTTCCGTGCAACCTAGCATAAGAGTAAAAGAGAAAAAGATGGGTAGAGGGAGAGACTTGCATGCATCATTTGTTTGTTTTTTTTTTGTAAACTCCATTTCTTCTATAATCGATATGTCTCTCAACCCAATGGTAGGGAGGGGGTTCTTAATCAACAAATAATATGTATATGGTAAATTGATTATACACTTTTTCAACTTTAACCATTTGGCTCAAACACTTGTTGAAATTTAAATTCACTCAATCAATCTCTAAACTTTGAAAAATTATTCACGATACCTTATTTTTTACTAATAACGTTGAGTAAATCGACCATAAACCCCCTAAAACTTGGGTCTTTAGTTTGAATACTCCGTGAATTTTTATCTTTCACAAAGTCAGTCTTTGAACTTTTTGAAAAGGCCCTCCCAAGTCTTATGTAAGAAATGAATTTACTCAAATTAATTTAAGTTAAAATTATCGATGATATCTATTTAACTAAGTCAAGTTAAATCAAAATAGTATAAAACAAAACATAAAATGAATTATCGTCTTCTTAGGCTGATAAAATGGGTTCCAACAAACTTGGAAAGAAATGGACAAAAAAAAAAAAAGAGACCGGTCAACAACTACGGATTCTAGCAAATCATAATTGATATTTTCAAATTTTATTTTATATTTTATACTAAATTTGGACTTAATCTAACTTAATTAAATCTATATTAAGGATAATTTTTACTTAATTTAGTTTAATTAATGTTGTTTCTTATGTAGTTGGTGTCCTGACCATTTCAAGAAATTTAAAGGACTAGTTTGACAAAAAAAAAAGTTCATAGGGATGTTTGGGCTAAAAACTCAAAGTTTAAGGTTGTAAAGCTAATTTACTCAACGTTGTTATTGATATAGGGGTGTGGCAGCTAATTTAGAAAATTTAAGGACTGATTGGGTGGCTTTTAAAATTCAAGGGGTGTCTAAGCAAAAATAGCCAAAGTTCAAGGGTGTACAATTAATTTATCCTATATGTATATAGAAGGAGAGATAGCGGTAGAAAGATTGTTATTTTACTATTGGTTTTAGTTTTGATCATTAAAATAACATTAATTTCTTATCTATACCCTAATTCAAATTCATAAAATGATTTTGGAATTAAATAAAAATCAATTTCAACTCTTCATCAAAATGCAAATCATGTCTTTCTCAAAATATATTGGAGATTGGAAAAACGAAGTTTTATAATTCAAAATAATATCCTAAAATATGTTTCAAATTTGATTTTAAAGTATTGAAGAAAATGGAGCAAAATATTTTAAAAAGCAAAGGACAAGCTGTTGACCGGTTCTAAAAAATTCTCGACCACTTTGGCTCTTACTGTCGACCCATTTCAATAATTGTTGACTGGTTATGCAGTTATTTTGTGGCTCTTAGTCGTAAGCGATCGACAACTACTTGGTTGACCATTTTTCAAGCTATCAATCGATTTTTTAATTTTTGAACTAACTTGTCGATTGATTCTTAGAATCTGTCGATTATTTTTCTCGCAAACTTCTCCAACGACTAGTTGTGATGGCCTATTTAATACTCATAACTACCACCAACAACCATATTTTTAGAAACACTCATCAAGCACTATAAATAGAAGGTTGATGGATCATTTAAAGCTCTTAAGATAATTTATTATAAGAGTTTATTGTTTATCTACTCTCAAGTACTCAAAGTGTTCAATTTTCTCTCTTTTAAAGGCTTTGATCATTTATTATATTAATTGCATTCAAGTCTTGTATTTTTGTGAGAGATTTTGTAACTAAGAGATTCCTCTCTCATATTCTCTCTTATCAAATTATTGTTATATTTCCTACTAAGATTGCTAAAAGGCATTCATTAAGGGGGTGTTTGTTAACCAAGATAAGAAGGAGAAAAGGTCAGATATGAGAAGCATTTCTGATATTTGGTCTTTCCAATGTATTTGTTAAGCTTATCTGGCCATTTCCAGAAAAGGCCTCACGTGACCTCTTATCTCCCCCTTTCAAGATAAATTTATCCGACCTCCCCCATCGGATAAATTTATCTGGCTCTTTCAAGATAAGACTCAATTACTTATTTACCCATTGTAAGATAGTTAATGCCATTTAATGCATTTTAAATATTCAAAATTTATTAAAAAAACTTATTTATTTAACTCTTATAATTAATATTATTTAATATATTTTTAAATTATTATATGTTTTGACAATTTTTAAAATTTAAATGACATTATTCATTTCAATAATTTTTTAAAATTTAAATTTCTCTCTCTATATATATATTTTATTAACTAATATAATTCCTTTCATCAATTTTTAAATTATTTTATTTTATTTTATATTTTATTATCTATTATGAAAATATGTTTTGGCTATTTTTAATTATGTAGGTGGAATTATTGTAATTCTAACAATTATTATTTTTATTTTTTAACTCTTTTTAAATTTATTTTTGAACATGAATTTAGAAAATAAAATATTATTTTTAATTTAATCTTAATTTTTTTGACAATTCATATTAATCATAAAATACTATTTTAATCATAAATTTGGTAATAGGGATATTTTGGTAAAAAACCCTTATCTTGGTGCTTATCATATGCATTAACAAACACATGGAAAGAAAAAGTACAATTACTAGTGAATTCTAAAAAATTTAACAAACAGTCTGATAGAAATCTTGGAATGCTTTCCGACCTTATCTTGATCATTCCATATCTTGGTCAAGAAAGTATCACAATCTTATCTTGATACCACCTTATCTTGCTCATTTTAACAAACGCCCCCTAATTGTAAAATGTTGTAAGCCTACTTGGAATCAAATAGAAGATTATAATGAAACATTTAAAATTCTCAGTGATAACTAAGGTAATGAATTAGGTCATTTGATTGAACCACTATAACTCCTAATGATTTTATTTTTCATTCCATATATCTTGTTAAACATTTCCACCAATCACCATCATTTGCTCTAAACCCTACTTTTTCAACAAAATTTCAAAATTCAATTGAAATATTAAATAATCCAATTCACCTATACCTTTTGGATTGTGGTATTATTGCTATACAATTATATAAAAGACAAGACTGCTAGTTCCTGAAAAAAATAAGGTATGTCAGAAAAGATAAAAATGATGCATGCAACCCTTATTTCTGTGTACAACTCCATTACCATTATGATAGGTTTCTATGATTTTTTGACATGAATCCAAGTTTTGTGATCTCTCAATCGTGGAGTTCACTTTTTTTCTTTTATTGCATCAATGGAATAATCAATTGATTGTATCAAAATCTAATATTGGACAACTTTATTTTCAATACAATAAATTTTTGCAATAACCTAATCTCTTGGAGCTTGAGACACCCATCAAAACCTTATAAAACTTAGAGTAATCATTACTTTATTCTTAGACGATCACAAAGCCTTATTGCCATGACAATAGGGTTACAAAAAAGGAAAACGAAAGAACGGTAAAGGAAGAGAAAAATACTTTCATGCATTATCTTTAATTTATGCATTAAATTTCATTTTTTCTAGTAATAGACATGTCTGTTAATCCAATGGTAGGGTTCTCAATCGATATGCACACACATATAGGGAAAAAAAAAAAAAAAGGGATGATCAAAAGAAAAATGTGATTTTTGGTTGTTAATTAAGGTAAGGTCCGTTAGTCAAAATAATAATGATGTATGCAAGCCTAATTTTTTTTTCTCTCTCTTTACATCCCTTGCTGTCATTGCTACAAGATTTTATGATCTTTTAAAGAATGAAACAACTAATTTGCTTCAAGTTTTATGATCTTTGTTATGCGATCTTCTGGCCATAGAGTTCACTTATATATGTGTGTGTGTGTGTTTTTTTTTGTCTTGATGGAATAATCAAACTAATTGCTTTAATTTTAAAGTAAATTAAGAAAGTAAGTGCAATTCTTAGAGTTTGAGATTAAACTCTTTGTTTTCAATCTAAGGAAATCTTTTTATAGAAACCTAATCTTGTAGAGTTCAAGGCACACATTAAGATTTGTCATTTTTCTTTGAAATTCTTCTAATCCTCTCCATCTCTCAGACTCCAAGAACTGCACTTGTTTTCTTGGTTTAGTCTAAACTTTGAAGTTATCGATTGATTATACTATTAAGGAGAACTAAAGAAAAAAAGCGAATTCATTGGTTGAGATATCGCAGAATAAAAAAAATCATAGAACTTGAAACAATCAATTGTTTCATAATTGAAATATTATAGAACCTTATCATAATGCGATGGGATTATTGAGACTTTCTATTTTTTTCTACATGTATTTATGTGGATTGAGAACTTATGGGGGTTCTATGCAACTCTTATTAAGGTTCGTAAGTAAACCCTAATATTGAGATTGCAAAATATAAGTAAAAAGGAGAAATGAGGAAATAATTGATGAGCTATAATAGATAACTGATGATGAAAAAAAAAAGTCAATTTTTTTTTTTAATAGATATGACAAAGAAAAAGAGAAAGAGAAAGATAAAATAGTTGCAATGTGTTAATGACACAAGAAATTGGTATTTTTTCTAAAATATATGCATAATTAGTGTCTTTTTCTCAAAAATCAAGGATGCTGTACGGAACTTACCATCTTTCCTAGCGTTTGAAACTGCAACAAGAAGTCAAGCACTAGAAAGGTAGGACTTATCAGAATATTCGAAAGGGGAAAAACTAAATATACTTACAAATTGAGGGTTGAAATGAAATTTTGACAAAAATGGGAAACGCGTCGGCCTGGCCCAATTTTTCTCCGCCGCTTCTTCAAATACGGGGTCGGCATCAACCAACTACCGTAATACAATACAAGTCCTAACTGTACCGACATCAGAAATTTCGCACGCAAAGTTGGATAGTTTGATCATCTGCCGATTCTGATCCCCGTCTGAGGATCGCTTCTCTTTTCTCTAGTGTGTACGATAACGCGTCCCGATCAAAATTAACGTAGAAGTTCATCCATTGCAATCGCCAGGTAATTGAATTATTTTTGTTCCTGTGATGCGAATTCAAGATCAAAGGCTTCTTTTTCTGTTTCTGTTAGAATTAGTAGGTTTTGATCGGATTGCCTGCATTTTACTGAAATTTTCTGTTTCTGTAGTCGCGCATAAGGAATCTGTTATACTCCCATTAAATTTTTTATTGTTTACCTATTTGAATCGGCGTAGAACCGCATCGATTGCAATTCTCAAGGTAATTAAAATGATCTTGTTGCAATGGAGATTAAACTTTGTG
Source organism: Diospyros lotus (assembly GCF_014633365.1). Classification (NCBI taxonomy): domain Eukaryota; kingdom Viridiplantae; phylum Streptophyta; class Magnoliopsida; order Ericales; family Ebenaceae; genus Diospyros; species Diospyros lotus. The sequence goes on along the minus strand of NW_026267115.1, from coordinate 240,805 downwards.
GTACGGATTCTAGATCCAACACTTCTTTTTCTTTTTTCTATAGGTTTTTGTAGGTTGATCGGATTGCCTTCATTTCACCGAATTTTTCTGTTTCTGTTGTCTTGCGTAAGTTTTTGACCTATAAAAATTGGCATAGAAGTTCATCCATTGGAATTCGTAAGGAAATTAAAAAGTTCTCGTTTGTGTTTGGAGATTAAATTCTGCAATGTAAATTCAAGCTCCAAGGCTTCTTTTTCGTTTTCTCTTTGGCTTTGTAGGTTTTGGTAGGATTGCTTGCATTTTACTGAACTTCGTTTAAGGTTTAGGGTTTGGTAGGATTGGCTGTTTGCAAGATAATTAAAATGTTCTTGTTACTGTGTTTGGAGATTGAAACTATGATGCAAGTTCAACATCCGAGACTTGTGTTTCTTTTTCTGTTTGAATAGTTCGTTTTGATTGGAATGCCCACATTTCACGGATTTTTCTGTTTCTGTAGTCGCAGGTAAGCACTATATTGCACTTTTCTATTTTTCTCCTCAGTTTTTAATTATTTACCTATATTATGATCAGCTGGATATATTGTAGCTATGTAAAGGATTGAGCTATTTTGTGATTCGGATTCTTGAAGAAGGCTAATTCCCTTCTGTGATATGTTTGAACCCTGGTATTTCTATTATAGGGGTTAACTTGTTACTCAATTTAGCTGTTTGGGGTTCTATAGTCTGCCTCCACCTTTTCTTTTTTCCCAATCCTTACTGACCCCTGGCCTATTTGGAACTTGGCTTTCTGCAGGAAAGTCAAAGAGTTACAAAAAGGAATGGAAAAATGAGGAGAATCTTCTAAATTCTAATAATATAATAAAAGCTGGATTCTAGATTTTGTTTCTGGCATGCATAATTTGTTCCAATTTTGCTACTTGTGTTTTAAATTTCAATTATTCCCTGTGAGCAACTTCTTTGCCACTCAAAACATCAATCATTACTGGCTCTTTTGTTTACAGACGCATTACTGCACACTCCTACTGCTGAGCAGCAAAGTAGACAGTTGAGCAGTGCTTTCGATTCAAGTTCATAGAGAGAGGGAGCTTTTTCTAGAAAGGGCTAAACAAATACTTCATATATTATCAAGAAAGAGCATATTTAAGAGAGGGAACTGTTAAACATGTAAGTACTTTAATTTCATAGGGGGATCACTTATGCATAAAAAATTATACATGTAAGATCTCTTGATGTTTTGGCAATTCATTTTCCAGTGAAAAAAAAAAAATCCTAGTCTTCGGCATAAGATGACATTACCCTTGCCTAATTTCCACTGTTTTGCAAAGGGTGTTGACCAAATTTGATCGGCTGAGATACTGAAATTCCTGGAGTGGACGTTTATGCTGAATTTAATCATGCACCAGTCTCATGAACAGTCTGGGTGATACCCGTGTCTCTTAATATTGATTTATTCTTTTGGCATCCTTTCTTCATGGCTGAATTGCCCATGCCCTTACAGGATTGTTTTCACTTTGTTGCAAGGGTAGAGTAGGCTGTTTCTGCTTTAGTTTTTCTCTCATTTATGATTTATCCCGGGACATTGTGATCCAGTCTAGTAAAAAATTGTTGATTTTTTTTAAACTGTCATAAACAATTGTATCTAACCAGGTAATAGATTTGCTCTTGTATGCCTCTTTCTGCACATAATTTGAATTTGTGACTGCATAAAGGATGTGATGGTTGTCTTTCTATTTATGTTCATGTTTTACTTGTAGAGTCTCTTGGCAAGAAATTAGATATTTGACCAGTACAATGCAGACCCTCTTTATGTTAAAATTGTTTTTGAGTTTCAGTTTCTCTTTTCTCAGGGTGTCATCATGACTTGTCTTCTGTTGTGGTGCTCTCTCATGTTGCACTAACTTGCATCAAATTTAGGAGGATCTCAGTAAAGTTCATAAGATGGTTTTCACATATTTAACAATGTAAACAATACTAAAACAATTCCCACAGATTCAACAGTTGTAGATGATGCCGCCCTGGGAAGTTTCTCTCTGTAATTCTATTCATTTATGATCACCATGTTTTTCATGGCTAACTTGTGCATGCTCATAACCTGACATGAACTTCAAAATAGGTGTCACCTTAATTATAGTGTCAAGGAATCCATGTGTGGGAGGCAGTAATTACTCTAGTGAAGCTTATTATTGCACTTGGTTCTAACTTTTATTTTTTTTCTGTTCATCACTTGAAGAAGCTCAACGTAGGGTGAAGTTACATCATGAGAACTGGAACTGAGAGCATGGGTGAATCTTCTAGCTCAACTTCATTAAGCAGTCAACGGGATGTTGATGATGATAGGATGATTGCTGTTGTACTGTCTGAAGAGTATGCAAAATTAGATGGGGCAGTTGGTCGACGACTTTCCAACCTTGCACCAGTTCCTGTAAGATTATTGATTGGCTCTGGTCTCTTCTGATTTAGAATTTCGCTGCTTTCAGATTAAGTTTTTCGAGATAAATATGTCCTCGGGGATTCAGTTGGAATTCTTTTACGTGCTAATTAAAGAATTTCTCTCTCCCATTACCACTTGCACATCAGTGATAAGAATGTCCATGGGTTATGTGAATTATCAAAAAACTAAGCCATGCCTGCAGTGTTCTCACATTCAGGATTGTATGTATGATGTGTTTTCAAGTCATTGTAGTTTCTTCCACTGCACCATTTAACTTAACATCCTGCTGACTGCTTAATGAAGTAGAGCTAGAACATTCACCCATGCTCTCAGTTCCATTTCTCATTATATAACTTCACACAACCTCGAGCTTCTTCAAGTGATGAAGAGAAACGAAAGAAAAGTCAGAATCAAGTGCAATAATAAGCTTCACTCAAGTAATTACCACTTACCGGTTACAGATTTCTTGACACTGTAATGAAGGTGACACCAATTTCAAGTTCATGTCACGTTATGAGCATGCCCAACTTGACCATGAGAAACATGCTGATCATAAATGAATAGAATTACAAGGAGCAACTTTCTAGGGTAGTATTATCTACAACTGTTGTACGTGTGAAGCAGTTTTAGTATCTTTACTTTGTTAAATATGTGAGAACCATGCTAGGAACTTTACCGAGATCCTGCTAAATTTGATGTAAGCTAATGCAACATAGGAAAGCACCATCCCATAAGACCAGTGACCATAACACCCTGCCCAAAAACTCAAAAACAAATTTAACATAAAGATTGTCCGCTGTGTACTGATCACCTATCTATTTCTTGCAAGGAGATTCTAGAAGTGACACATGAATATGATATAGAAAGAAAACCATCTTATCCATGATGCAATCACAAACTCAAATTATATGCATAAGGTGACATATGAGAGATGCAAATCTCTTACCTGGTTAGATACAAGTGTTTATGACAGTTTAGAAAATTTAACAATTTGTTATCAGGGATAGAAGTCCAATGAGTTTCTGTTTCCTCCTGAATATAACACGTTATAGAAGTGTCCATCTGTCATAAAACTTAGATATTCATCAATTTGCAAAGTTAACCTTTAACTAGCAAAGTGATTGACATGAAAGAGAAAAGTAAAATGAATATGAGAAATCTGTTTTTCACTTTACTGAAAGTGACCTTTTTCATGCTTTATTAAACTAAAATCCACAGCAGAAGCAATTCTTATTATTTAATGTTTGAAGTCCAAGCCTGCTTTCGGGTATAATGTTTGCACATACTCCTCGAGTTTTTTTTTATCAATTTTGTTTTTGGCCAGATGGCGGAAGAACTTTGTTGTATTTTTCTTTTCCAATTTTCAGAGCCTTCTCGTATGTCAACTAAGTGCTTTTATGGTGCCCGTGCCTTCACATTGCAACTTTGCTCTTGGGTCCTGGGTTTGGACCTAAAGCTATCAACTCGTTAACCAAGGAATACAGTTGGCATTCAAATAATATTTATTTTACATAATTGTAATTGACCTAATGATTAATGTAAAAGGTTGTGTACTAAAATTGTGGCAAGTGATTCTTGATTTGTTGTGCATTTTGGCTATTTTGTTATCAACTTATTTAACATCAAATAACTGAACTAAGATGCAAATTGAGGCCATCATCCTTTGCTTTTGATTTGCATTTTTTTTTCTTATTCAGTCACCGTTTGATGGTTTAGTATATTTTCTAATTGAATACTATATAGAACTCCAAGGTTTCAAACTATTTCAGGTTATGCTTTGAAGTCAAGAATGCTGCTACCTTGGAATTTGATGGTATTTGTGAAATAAGCATCATTTGGCATATTCACACCCAAATGTTACTCATGGGTGTTGATTTAAAAGAAAACTTTTGGGATAGTTTGTCCTTGGTAGCAAGCTGTGTATTCTTTTTATTAATGTGTAGTAATTGCATAAAAAAGAATGTGTAGTTCTCTTATAGTTTTACTAGAGGTTTTCAGTTTTGTAATGACCTCTTGTAAATATTTTACTAATGTTGGTATTTCTGAAAATTTTCAGCATATCCCAAGAATAAATTCATTCATCCCCAATGTGAATGATGCTAGTTTGGATCACCAACGGTTGCTGCAGAGGTATGTCTCATATGTTAGTTGCAAAGTTATACTTTTATTGCTAAAGTTTTTTTATGTATTGCATATTCTTTTTTAGTTTCTGAAAATAAGATTTAGATCACATCATATTTTTAACTAGGCTCTAAACTATTAGGGTCTTGAAGCTGTCTTTTCTCTGGAAAAAAAAGTGCACCAAAGAATGTAGACATCTGATATTTTGTTTAATCACTAAGTCACAGTATGATTTTTTTTTTCCCACTCCTATAAATGAATTCTGGAATCTTAGAACCTTATAGACTCAAAAGTTACAAAATTTGCATGTTGTCAAATGTTTCTTAAAAAGGATGGGCTGTAGAATTTGGCGGCTGCTCTTTTACATGGGATTGGGAGATTGCTAACAGTAAGGGTTAGAGCTAGCTCTCTATCTCCCCCCCCCCCTATCTCTCTCTCTGTCGGGATAGATTTAGACTTGTAGTTGAAAGTCACAATCATGTTTAGTGTCATGGACTAATACTCTCTCACTGCATTTTGCTTTATTTAATATTAATTGCACATGCTGCCTAGAGATTGATTACTTAGTCCACTATATGAATTCTTCTTCCTTGTGTATGTTGACACAAGTATGAAGTTATTCACTTTCTGTACTTTGTACCAACTACCACACCATTAATTCTTAAGTTTTTCAGTTAAGCTTTTCTTCGTATTTGTCTGGAGGGTACCTTGTAGTGATGGTGGACGTTCTTCCATTGTGTCCTCAAATGACAGAAAACATTTCTTTCCATGAGGGGATAAGTGTACAGCTGACCCTCCCGAGGCCTCTGAATATTTAGTGCCTTATTCAATTGGTTGCGCTTCTAGTTAGTCTTATTTACATAGAACCCTCTTTTCTCTTGGTTGTTGCTCCAAAGTTATATTTTATAGCATTTACCATACTTCATTAATCCACTAAAACAATAACCATTAATAAAGAGCAAATATCATGGTACTTATTTCATCCATAAATAATTAATGAAAATGATGCGGGCTTAATGCATTGATTTCCTTTATGGCTTGTGTCACTATTGTTGTGGCTCCATAAATCTTTTATCACTTCAACAATATATGTTCTTCTGTGTGTGTGTGTGTGTGTGTGTGTGTGTGTTCTGTGCAAATTCTTCCATGTTAATTCCTAAGGAACCTTAATATAGGTTTCTTCAAGAATGTTCAAACCATATGAAATCTTTATTCTCTTTCTCCTTATTTGACAAATTGATTATTCATCCTTTAGCCATAAACTGAAATTGGTTTTCTGACATTTTTCTTTCTTTCATCTTGGATTTTGTTAATTTCTTGGTATGGTAGTTTTATAATTAGTATATCCCCCTTGTTTCTATATAAAGTTATTATATGACTTTTCCTCCACACGATTGGTATGGTTCTTAGTTCTTGAATTTCATTCAATAGTCTTTTTGACCAAACCAGACCTACATCTCCCAGGCACTTCTAGACCTTAATAAGAATATTATCTATTCCTAAACCTCTCCTTCTGAATCTTACTCAATAGAAAGTTTGCTTCAGAGGCTTCAATTATAGAAAAGACACTCCCTAATCTGCCAATTATTGCCTTTTTCCTTTTCTTTCTCTCTTTCCTCCCTAAAGCTAAGTTCTATATTACACACACACACACACACACACACACACACACACACACACATATATATATCTTTATATACATCAATAACTTTTCAAAATAAGTCCACTTGGGCATCTAAATTGGATGTGATTCAATAAATCCATCTTATTTACATATCGAGAAAAAGAAAACCAACTCAGCAAGGCAGCTGACTCTAGAGATAGCTTTCATTGCATGAGAAAGAGTTAGAAGTCTCAAGTGCTTTCAATAAATGCATTGTCCTTCCCATTCCTTATTTTTCAGGCATTCAACATGCTTCTTTTCTATATTATTACTATAGAATTATCATTCTTTGTTAAATTGTTACCTATAAATGATGTGAGATCTTGCTAGTCATTCTTTGTTAAATTATTACCTATAAATCATGTCAGATCTTGTTAGTCTATGAATATACAGCAAGGGTTGGGTGCGTGGGTGTCATAAATAATTTGTTTTCAGGACTACTTTCAGTTTCTTAAGATCACTATTCTTCCTCAAATGTTACCTATGAAGTCAAATTTACCAAATCAGCCCCTTTGGGAAGAGGGGTTTGTGTAGAATATAACCCCTCAACTCACTCCCCCTTATGTGTGGGTGTGATAAACATATGCTCATGCAAATGTGCTTGTTTCAGAAAGAGATTATTTCTGTTCAATCCATCTATGTTTGTTCTTATCCTTTTGATGCAATTGTTCATGAACCCAAAGCTTCAAATGAGTGTGCCTAACAGGGCTTCAGGAACCACAGTTTCATGCTTTCTTTATTTAAATTATGTAGCTTGTGTTTTTAAGTGAGGTAGCTATGTATCATTGTGTTAATAATCTTAGCTCTTTTTTTTTCTTAAAATAAGGTAATAGGTGGTTTTCTTTTCTCTCTTTTTCCAGATTAAACGTTTATGGTTTGTATGAAGTGAAGGTCTCTGGGGATGGCAATTGTCAGGTTTGTGCGGTTCTGTAATAATTCGTATTATAGACAATTGTCAGGTTTGTGCAGTTATGTAGTAACTATTTTTTAATTAGATGTTTATTCAATTCTCTTTTTCTTTTGGCAGTTTCGTGCTCTCTCAGACCAGATGTATAGGTCGCCCGAGTATCACAAGCATGTTCGCAAAGAGGTCGTGAAACAGGTTGTTATAGAACAATTCTTAAGTGGCCAAAAATCTTTTATACTGGTGCATTTTGTGAGGCTAGAATTACAGTGCCCCCTGCAACCTGTTTTGGTTTGTGTTGTACTCCTGAGGGTACAAAATTTTCTCCCAAACCTAAAGATGGCATTTCATAAAGGGGGATTAAAATCCTTAATGAAATGGAACTTAATTGCAATCTTCTGGTAAGGATTGAGAAACAGAATAAGACCCTGAGTGGTAGCATCTGGACTACTGCTGTTAGTGTGTTAGTTGAAAAGCAGAATAAGAACCTGAGTGGTAGGATCCCTTCTTCACAATAACCTTTAGCTGTTGTCCTGTATCATACCTAAAACAACAATCACCAGCCTTAATCCCACTAACTTGGATCAGCTACATGAGTTCTAGACCTCCAACCATCTCTATCCACAGCCGTATCCTTTGTAAGGCCGTTATAGCATGTGTCATCTTAAAGGGTTTTCCACTAAGTTTGCTTTGATCATCTTCTCCCTCTTGTGCCACAAGCTCTCTCTATTTCATCCACCCACCTTACAATTGCATGACTTGCATCTATTAGTCTTTTTTCTCACATATCCAAACCATCTAAATCGTGACTCCCACATCTTATCTTCAATAGGCATTATTGTAACCTTATTACTTATGATTTTGTTTCTTATTTTGTCTTTTCTTGTATGGCTGCCTGTCCAACTTTACAATCTTCTATCATGCATACCTGTAATTTATAACGAATCCTGATTATTCCCATTACCATTGCAAGCTTCAAGAGTATTGCTGGAAACATGATGCAGCCTTATAGTAATCATCATTGGCACCCTAGAGACTACCACTGGCTCCACCACTAACTCATGGTTTTCATTAATTAAATTGCCACCAGCACTGCTAATAATTCACTACCAAACCTTCACCAGTTGCATCATTGGACTTATGATTACAGTAAAATAAACCTTTCATGACCTTTTGCATTTCGTACACTGATTTCTGGTAAAGCAGAT